>NC_090343.1:50788988-51082831 GCF_035084215.1 Heptranchias perlo | reverse complement strand
TGAGGGGGGAATTAGAGAGAGAGGGGGGAATTTGAGAGAGAGAGAGAGGGGGGAATTTGAGAGAGAGAGAGAGGGGGGAATTTGAGAGAGAGAGAGAGGGGGAATAAGAGAGAGAGAGGGGGGAATAAGAGAGAGAGAGAAGGGGGAATAAGAGAGAGAGAGAGAGAGAGGGGGAATAAGAGAGAGAGAGAGGGGGAATAAGAGAGAGAGAGAGGGGGAATAAGAGAGAGAGAGGGGGAATAAGAGAGAGAGATGGGGAATAAGAGAGAGAGGGGGGAATTTGAGAGAGGGGGCAATGTGAGTGAGTGAGAGAGAGGGGCGAATGTGAGAGAGAGAGAGTGGGGGAATGTGAGAGAGAGAGGGGGGAATGTGCGAGAGAGAGGGGGGGATGTGTGAGAGAGAGAGAGTGGGGGAATGTGATAGAGAGAGAGTGGGGGAATGTGAGAGAGAGAGTGGGGGAATGTGAGAGAGAGAGAGAGAGTGGGGGAATGTGAGAGAGAGAGAGGGGGGAGAAATGTGAGAGAGAGAGAGTGGGGGAATGTGAGACAAAGAGGGGAATGTGAGAGAGAGAGGGGGGGGTGTGTGAGAGAGAGAGAGTGGGGGAATGTGAGAGAGAGAGAGTGGGGGAATGTGAGAGAGAGAGAGTGGGGGAATGTGAGAGAGAGAGAGTGGGGGAATGTGAGAGAGAGAGAGTGGGGGAATGTGAGAGAGAGAGAGTGGGGGAATGTGAGAGAGAGAGAGTGAGGGAATGTGAGAGAGAGAGTGGGGGAATGTGAGAGAGAGAGAGAGTGGGGGAATGTGAGAGAGAGAGAGAGTGGGGGGATGTGAGAGAGAGTGGGGGGATGTGAGAGAGAGAGAGAGTGGGGGGATGTGAGAGAGAGTGGGGGGATGTGAGAGAGAGAGAGAGTGGGGGGATGTGAGAGAGAGAGTGGGGGGATGTGAGAGAGAGAGTGGGGGATGTGAGAGAGAGTGGGGGGATGTGAGAGAGAGTGGGGGGATGTGAGAGAGAGAGAGAGTGGGGGATGTGAGAGAGAGAGTGGGGGGATGTGAGAGAGAGAGAGAGTGGGGGGTTGTGAGAGAGAGTGGGGGATGTGAGAGAGAGTGGGGGGATGTGAGAGAGAGAGAGAGTGGGGGGATGTGAGAGAGAGACTGGGGGATGTGAGAGAGAGAGTGGGGGGATGTGAGAGAGAGAGTGGGGGGATGTGAGAGAGAGAGTGGGGGGATGTGAGAGAGAGAGAGTGGGGGAATGTGAGAGAGAGAGATGGGGGAATGAGAGAGAGAGAGAGGGGGGGAATGAGAGAGAGATTGGAGAAATGTGAGAGAGAGAGAGCGGGGAATGGGAGAGAGAGGGGGGGAATGGGAGAGAGAGAGGGGGAATGAGAGAGGGAGAGGGGGGGAATGAGAGAGAGAGAGAGGGGGGAATGAGAGAGAGAGAGAGAGGGGGAAATGTGAGAGAGAGAGATGGGGGAATGAGAGAGAGAGAGAGGGGGGGAATGAGAGAGAGATTGGAGAAATGTGAGAGAGAGAGGGGGGAATGGGAGAGAGAGAGGGGGGAATGAGAGAGAGAGAGGGAGAGGGGGGAATGAGAGAGAGAGAGAGAGAGGGGAATGAGAGAGACAGAGGGGGGAATGAGAGAGTGAGAGAGGGGGGAATGAGAGAGAGAGAGGGGGGAATGAGAGAGAGAGAGGGGGGAATGAGAGAGAGAGAGAGAGAGAGAGAGGGGGGAATGAGAGAGAGAGAGAGAGAGGGGGGGGAATGAGAGAGAGGGGGGAATGAGAGAGAGAGAGAGAGAGGGGGGAATGAGAGAGAGAGAGGGGGGGAATGAGAGACAGAGAGAGAGGGGGAATGAGAGAGAGAGAGAGAGAGGGGGAGGGAATGCGAGAGAGAGGGAATGCGAGAGAGAGGGAATGCGAGAGAGAGGGAATGCGAGAGAGAGGGAATGCGAGAGAGAGGGAATGCGAGAGAGAGGGAATGCGAGAGAGAGGGAATGCGAGAGAGAGGGAATGCGAGAGAGGGAATGCGAGAGAGGGAATGCGAGAGAGGGAATGAGAGAGAGGGAATGAGAGAGAGAGTGAGGGAATGAGAGCGAGAGAGGGAATGAGAGCGAGAGAAAGGGGCAAATGAGAGAGAGGGAGGGGGGAATGAGAGAGAGAGAGGGGGGATTGAGAGGGGGGATTGAGAGAGAGAGGGGGGATTGAGAGAGAGAGGGGGGGATTGAGAGAGAGAGATGGGGGATTGAGAGAGAGAGAGAGAGGGGGGAATAAGAGAGAGAGAGAGGGGGGGAATAAGAGAGAGAGAGAGGGGGGAATAAGAGAGAGAGAGAGGGGGGAATAAGAGAGAGAGAGAGGGGGGAATAAGAGAGAGAGAGGGGGAATAAGAGAGAGAGAGAGGGGGGAATTAGAGAGAGAGGGGGAATTTGAGAGAGAGAGAGAGAGGGGGAATTGAGAGAGAGAGAGGGGGGAATAAGAGAGAGAGAGGGGGGAATAAGAGAGAGAGAGAAGGGGGAATAAGAGAGAGAGAGAGAGAGAGAGGGGGAATAAGAGAGAGAGAGAGGGGGGAATAAGAGAGAGAGAGAGGGGGAATAAGAGAGAGAGAGGGGGAATAAGAGAGAGAGATGGGGAATAAGAGAGAGAGGGGGGAATTTGAGAGAGGGGGCAATGTGAGTGAGTGAGAGAGAGGGGCGAATGTGAGAGAGAGAGAGTGGGGAATGTGAGAGAGAGAGGGGGGGAATGTGCGAGAGAGAGGGGGGGATGTGTGAGAGAGAGAGAGGTGGGGGGAATGTGATAGAGAGAGAGTGGGGGAATGTGAGAGAGAGAGTGGGGAATGTGAGAGAGAGAGAGAGAGTGGGGGAATGTGAGAGAGAGAGAGGGGGGAGAAATGTGAGAGAGAGAGAGTGGGGGAATGTGAGAGAGAGAGAGTGGGGGAATGTGAGAGAGAGAGAGTGGGGGAATGTGAGAGAGAGAGAGTGGGGGAATGTGAGAGAGAGAGAGTGGGGGAATGTGAGAGAGAGAGAGTGAGGAATGTGAGAGAGAGAGAGTGGGGGAATGTGAGAGAGAGAGAGTGGGGGAATGTGAGAGAGGAGAGAGAGTGGGGGGATGTGAGACGAGAGTGGGGGGATGTGAGAGAGAGAGAGAGTGGGGGGATGTGAGAGAGAGTGGGGGGATGTGAGAGAGAGAGAGAGTGGGGGGATGTGAGAGAGAGAGTGGGGGGATGTGAGAGAGAGAGAGAGTGGGGGGATGTGAGAGAGAGTGGGGGATGTGAGAGAGAGTGGGGGGATGTGAGAGAGAGAGAGAGTGGGGGGATGTGAGAGAGAGACTGGGGGATGTGAGAGAGAGAGTGGGGGGATGTGAGAGAGAGAGAGAGAGAGTGGGGGAATGTGAGAGAGAGAGAGTGGGGGAATGTGAGAGAGAGAGAGTGGGGGAATGAGAGAGAGAGTGGGGGAATGAGAGAGAGAGTGGGGGGATGTGAGAGAGAGAGTGGGGATGTGAGAGAGAGTGAGTGGGGGAATGTGAGAGAGAGAGTGGGGGGATGTGAGAGAGAGAGTGGGGGGATGTGAGAGAGAGAGAGTGGGGGATGTGAGAGAGAGAGAGTGGGGGGATGTGAGAGAGAGAGAGTGGGGGAATGTGAGAGAGAGAGAGTGGGGGAATGAGAGAGAGAGTGGGGGAATGAGAGAGAGAGTGCGGGAATGAGAGAGAGAGTGCGGGAATGAGAGAGAGAGTGGGGGAATGAGAGAGAGAGTGAGGGAAAGAGAGAGAGAGAGGGGGGGAATGTGAGACAGAGGGGGGGAATGTGGGAGAGAGAGAGAGAGTGGGGAAATGTGAGAGAGAGAGAGTGAGAGTGGGGAAATGTGAGAGAGAGAGTGAGTGGGGCATGAGAGAGAGAGAGTGAGTGGGGGAAGGTGAGAGAGAGCGAGTGGGGAAGGTGAGAGAGAGAGAGTGGGGGAATGTGAGAGAGAGAGAGAGTGGGGGAATGTGAGAGAGAGAGAGAGTGGGGGAATGTGAGAGAGAGTGAGTGGGGGAATGCGAGAGAGAGAGAGTGGGGGAATGTGAGAGAGAGTGGGGGAATGTGAGAGAGAGTGGGGGAATGTGAGAGAGAGTGGGGGAATGTGAGAGAGAGTGGGGGAATGTGAGAGAGAGTGGGGGAATGAGAGAGAGAGAGAGAGAGAGGGGGAATGAGAGAGAGAGAGAGGGGGGAATGAGAGAGAGAGAGGGGGGAATGAGAGAGAGAGAGAGAGTGGGGGGAATGAGAAAGAGAGAGGGAGAGGGGGGGAATGTGAGAGAGAGAGGGGGGAATGAGAGAGAGAGTGGGGAAATGTGAGAGAGAGAGATGGGGGAATGAGAGAGAGATTGGAGAAATGTGAGAGAGAGAGAGCGGGGGAATGGGAGAGAGAGGGGGGGAATGGGAGAGAGAGAGGGGGGAATGAGAGAGGGAGAGGGGGGAATGAGAGAGAGAGAGAGGGGAATGAGAGAGAGAGAGAGGGTGAAATGTGAGAGAGAGAGATGGGGGAATGAGAGAGAGAGAGGGAGAGGGGGAATGAGAGAGAGAGAGAGAGAGAGGGGAATGAGAGAGAGAGAGAGGGGGGAATGAGAGAGAGAGAGAGGGGGAATGAGAGAGAGAGAGGGGGGAATGAGAGAGAGAGGGGGGAATGAGAGAGAGAGAGTGGGGAATGAGAGAGAGAGGGGGGAATGAGAGAGAGAGAGGGGGGAATGAGAGAGAGAGAGGGGGAATTGAGAGAGAGAGGGGGGATTGAGAGAGAGAGGGGGGATTGAGAGAGAGAGGGGATGAGAGAGAGGGGGGATTGAGAGAGAGAGATGGGGGATTGAGAGAGAGAGAGAGGGGGGAATAAGAGAGAGAGAGGGGGAATAAGAGAGAGAGAGGGGGAATAAGAGAGAGAGAGAGGGGGGAATAAGAGAGAGAGAGAGGGGGGAATTAGAGAGAGAGAGAGGGGGGAATAAGAGAGAGAGAGGGGGGAATAAGAGAGAGAGAGGGGAATAAGAGAGAGAGAGGGGGAATAAGAGAGAGAGAGAGGGGAATAAGAGAGAGAGGGGGGAATTAGAGAGAGAGGGGGGAATTTGAGAGAGAGAGAGAGGGGGGAATTTGAGAGAGAGAGAGGGGGGAATTTGAGAGAGAGAGAGGGGGGAATTTGAGAGAGAGAGAGGGGGGAATAAGAGAGAGAGAGAGGGGGAATAAGAGAGAGAGAGAAGGGGGAATAAGAGAGAGAGAGAGGGGGGAATTAAGAGAGAGGAGAGAGGGGGGAATAAGAGAGAGAGAGAGGGGGAATAAGAGAGAGAGAGGGGGAATAAGGGAGAGAGAGATGGGGAATAAGAGAGAGAGAGAGGGGGGAATTTGAGAGAGGGGGCAATGTGAGTGAGAGAGAGAGAGAGGGGCGAATGTGAGAGAGAGAGGGGGGAATGTGCGAGAGAGAGGGGGGGATGTGTGAGAGAGAGAGAGTGGGGGAATGTGATAGAGAGAGAGTGGGGGAATGTGATAGAGAGAGTGGGGGAATGTGATAGAGAGAGAGTGGGGGAATGTGAGAGAGAGAGAGAGTGGGGGGAAGTGAGAGAGAGAGAGGGGGGAGAAATGTGAGAGAGAGAGAGTGGGGGAATGTGAGAGAAAGAGGGGAATGTGAGAGAGAGAGGGGGGGATGTGTGAGAGAGAGAGAGAGTGGGGAATGTGAGAGAGAGAGAGGGGAATGTGAGAGAGAGAGAGTGGGGGAATGTGAGAGAGAGAGAGTGGGGGAATGTGAGAGAGAGAGAGTGGGGGAATGTGAGAGAGAGAGAGTGGGGGAATGTGAGAGAGAGAGAGTGGGGGAATGTGAGAGAGAGAGAGTGGGGGAATGTGAGAGAGAGAGAGAGTGGGGGAATGTGAGAGAGAGAGAGAGTGGGGGAATGTGAGAGAGAGTGGGGGGATGTGAGAGAGAGTGGGGGGATGTGAGAGAGAGGGATGTGAGAGAGAGAGTGGGGGGATGTGAGAGAGAGAGAGTGGGGGGATGTGAGAGAGAGAGAGTGGGGGGATGTGAGAGAGAGAGAGTGGGGGGATGTGAGAGAGAGAGAGTGGGGGGATGTGAGAGAGAGAGAGTGGGGGGATGTGAGAGAGAGAGAGTGGGGGGATGTGAGAGAGAGAGAGTGGGGGAATGTGAGAGAGAGAGAGTGGGGGAATGTGAGAGAGAGAGAGTGGGGGAATGTGAGAGAGAGAGAGTGGGGGAATGTGAGAGAGAGAGAGAGTGGGGGAATGAGAGAGAGAGTGGGGGAATGAGAGAGAGAGTGGGGGAATGAGAGAGAGAGTGGGGGAATGAGAGAGAGAGTGGGGGAATGAGAGAGAGAGTGGGGGAATGAGAGAGAGAGAGGGGGAATGTGGGAGAGAGAGAGAGTGGGGAAATGTGAGAGAGAGAGAGAGTGAGAGTGGGGAAATGTGAGAGAGAGAGTGAGTGGGGGCATGAGAGAGAGAGAGAGTGAGTGGGGAAGGTGAGAGAGAGCGAGTGGGGGAAGGTGAGAGAGAGAGAGTGTGGGAATGTGAGAGAGAGTGAGTGGGGGAATGTGAGAGAGAGTGAGTGGGGGAATGTGAGAGAGAGTGGGGAAAGAGAGAGAGAGAGGGGGGGAATGTGAGACAGAGGGGGGGAATGTGGGAGAGAGAGAGAGTGGGGAAATGTGAGAGAGAGAGAGTGAGAGTGGGGAAATGTGAGAGAGAGAGTGAGTGGGGGCATGAGAGAGAGAGAGAGTGAGTGGGGGAAGGTGAGAGAGAGTGAGTGGGGGAAGGTGAGAGAGAGCGAGTGGGGGAAGGTGAGAGAGAGCGAGTGGGGGAATGTGAGAGAGAGCGAGTGGGGGAATGTGAGAGAGAGCGAGTGGGGGAATGTGAGAGAGAGCGAGTGGGGGAATGTGAGAGAGAGCGAGTGGGGGAATGTGAGAGAGAGTGGGGGAATGTGAGAGAGAGTGGGGGAATGTGATAGAGAGTGGGGGAATGAGAGAGAGAGAGAGAGAGGGGGGAATGAGAGAGAGAGAGATGGGGGAATGAGAGAGAGAGAGGGGGGAATGAGAGAGAGAGAGAGAGAGTGGGGGGAATGAGAGAGAGAGAGTGGGGGGAATGAGAGAGAGAGAGGGGGGGGAATAAGAGAGAGAGAGAGGGGGGAATAAGAGAGAGAGAGGGGGGAATAAGAGAGAGAGAGGGGGGGAATAAGAGAGAGAGGGGGGATTGAGAGAGAGAGGGGGGATTGAGAGATGGGGGATTGAGAGAGAGAGAGAGGGGGGAATAAGAGAGAGAGAGAGGGGGGAATAAGAGAGAGAGAGGGGGGAATAAGAGAGAGAGAGAGGGGGGAATAAGAGAGAGAGAGAGGGGGGAATAAGAGAGAGAGAGGGGGGAATAAGAGAGAGAGAGAGGGGGGAATAAGAGAGAGAGAGAGGGGCGAATAAGAGAGAGAGAGAGGGGGGAATAAGAGAGAGAGAGAGGGGGGAATAAGAGAGAGAGAGAGGGGCGAATAAGAGAGAGAGAGAGGGGAATAAGAGAGAGAGAGGGGGGAATAAGAGAGAGAGAGAGGGGGAATAAGAGAGAGAGGGGGGAATTAGAGAGAGAGAGAGAGGGGGAATTTGAGAGAGAGAGAGGGGGGAATAAGAGAGAGAGAGAGAGGGGGAATAAGAGAGAGAGAGAAGGGGGAATAAGAGAGAGAGAGAAGGGGGAATAAGAGAGAGAGAGAGAGGGGGGAATAAGAGAGAGAGAGAGTGAGAGAGAGGGGGAATAAGGGAGAGAGATGGGGAATAAGAGAGAGAGAGAGGGGGGAATTTGAGAGAGGGGGCAATGTGAGTGAGAGAGAGGGGGGAATGTGAGAGAGAGAGGGGGGAATGTGCGAGAGAGAGGGGGGGATGTGTGAGAGAGAGAGAGTGGGGGAATGTGATAGAGAGAGAGTGGGGGAATGTGATAGAGAGAGAGTGGGGAATGTGATAGATAGAGAGTGGGGGAATGTGAGAGAGAGAGAGAGTGGGGGAATGTGAGAGAGAGAGAGGGGGGGAATGAGAGAGAGATTGGAGAAATGTGAGAGAGAGAGAGCGGGGGAATGGGAGAGAGAGGGGGGGAATGGGAGAGAGAGAGGGGGGAATGAGAGAGGGAGAGGTGGGGAATGAGAGAGAGAGAGAGAGGGGAATGAGAGAGAGAGAGAGAGGGGGAAATGTGAGAGAGAGAGATGGGGGAATGAGAGAGAGAGAGAGGGGGGGGAATGAGAGAGAGATTGGAGAAATGTGAGAGAGAGAGGGGGGGAATGGGAGAGAGAGAGGGGGGAATGAGAGAGAGAGAGGGAGAGGGGGGAATGAGAGAGAGAGAGAGAGAGAGGGGAATGAGAGAGAGAGAGAGAGGGGGGAATGAGAGAGAGAGAGAGGGGGGAATGAGAGAGAGAGGGGGGAATGAGAGAGAGAGAGGGGGGAATGAGAGAGAGAGAGAGAGAGAGGGGGGAATGAGAGAGAGAGAGAGAGAGGGGGGAATGCGAGAGAGAGGGGGGAATGGAGAGAGAGGGGGGAATGCGAGAGAGAGTGGGGAATGAGAGAGAGGGGGGAATGAGAGAGAGAGAGAGAGAGGGGGGAATGAGAGAGAGAGAGAGAGAGGGGGGAATGAGAGAGAGAGAGAGAGAGGGGTAATGAGAGAGAGAGAGAGAGAGAGGGGGGAATGCGAGAGAGAGGGAATGCGAGAGAGAGGGAATGCGAGAGAGAGGGAATGCGAGAGAGAGGGAATGCGAGAGAAAGGGAATGCGAGAGAGGGAATGAGAGAGAGGGAATGAGAGAGAGAGTGAGGGAATGAGAGCGAGAGTGGGAATGAGAGCGAGAGAAAGGGGCAAATGAGAGAGAGGGAGGGGGGAATGAGAGAGAGAGAGGGGGGATTGAGAGAGAGAGGGGGGATTGAGAGAGAGAGGGGGGATTGAGAGAGAGAGGGGGGATTGACAGAGAGAGATGGGGGATTGAGAGAGAGAGAGAGGGGGGAATAAGAGAGAGAGAGAGGGGGGAATAAGAGAGAGAGAGGGGGGAATAAGAGAGAGAGAGAGGGGGGAATAAGAGAGAGAGAGAGGGGGGAATAAGAGAGAGAGAGAGGGGGGAATAAGAGAGAGCGAGGGGGGGGAATAAGAGAGAGAGAGAGGGGGAATAAGAGAGAGAGAGGGGGGAATAAGAGAGAGAGAGAGGGGGAATAAGAGAGAGAGGGGGGAAATGTGAGAGAGAGAGTGAGTGGGGGCATGAGAGAGAGAGAGAGTGAGTGGGGGAAGGTGAGAGAGAGCGAGTGGGGGAAGGTGAGAGAGAGCGAGTGGGGGAAGGTGAGAGAGAGAGAGAGTGGGGGCATGAGAGAGAGAGAGTGAGTGGGGGAATGTGAGAGAGAGCGAGTGGGGGAAGGTGAGAGAGAGAGAGTGTGGGAATGTGAGAGAGAGTGAGTGGGGGAATGTGAGAGAGAGTGAGTGGGGGAAGGTGAGAGAGAGCGAGTGGGGGAAGGTGAGAGAGAGCGAGTGGGGGAAGGTGAGAGAGAGAGAGTGTGGGAATGTGAGAGAGAGTGAGTGGGGGAATGAGAGAGAGAGAGAGAGTGGGGGAATGAGAGAGAGAGAGAGAGGGGGGAATGAGAGAGAGAGAGAGAGGGGGGAATGAGAGAGAGAGAGAGAGAGAGGGGGGAATGAGAGAGAGAGAGGGGGGAATGAGAGAGAGAGAGAGAGTGGGGGGAATGAGAGAGAGAGAGAGGGGGGAATAAGAGAGAGAGAGAGGGGGAATAAGAGAGAGAGAGGGGGGAATAAGAGAGAGAGAGAGGGGGAATAAGAGAGAGAGGGGGGATTGAGAGAGAGAGGGGGGATTGAGAGAGAGAGAGGGGGGATTGAGAGAGAGAGGGGGGAATAAGAGAGAGAGAGAGGGGGGAATAAGAGAGAGAGAGGGGGGAATAAGAGAGAGAGAGGGGGGAATAAGAGAGAGAGAGAGGGGGGAATAAGAGAGAGAGAGAGGGGGGAATAAGAGAGAGAGAGAGGGGGGAATAAGAGAGAGAGAGAGGGGGGAATAAGAGAGAGAGAGAGGGGGGAATAAGAGAGAGAGAGAGGGGGGAATAAGAGAGAGAGAGAGGGGGAATAAGAGAGAGAGAGGGGGGAATAAGAGAGAGAGGGGGAATAAGAGAGAGAGGGGGGAATTAGAGAGAGAGGGGGGAATTTGAGAGAGAGAGAGAGAGGGGGGAATTTGAGAGAGAGAGAGGGGGGAATTTGAGAGAGAGAGAGGGGAATAAGAGAGAGAGAGAAGGGGGAATAAGAGAGAGAGAGAGGGGGGGAATAAGAGAGAGAGAGAGGGGGGAATAAGAGAGAGAGAGAGGGGGAATAAGAGAGAGAGAGGGGAATAAGGGAGAGAGATGGGGAATAAGAGAGAGAGAGAGGGGGGAATTTGAGAGAGGGGGCAATGTGAGTGAGAGAGAGAGAGAGAGGGGCGAATGTGAGTGAGAGAGAGGGGGGAATGTGAGAGAGAGAGGGGGGAATGTGCGAGAGAGAGGGGGGGATGTGTTAATGTGAGTGAGAGAGAGGGGGGAATGTGAGAGAGAGAGGGGGGAATGTGCGAGAGAGAGGGGGGGATGTGTGAGAGAGAGAGAGTGGGGGAATGTGATAGAGAGAGAGTGGGGGAATGTGATAGAGAGAGAGTGGGGGAATGTGATAGAGAGAGAGTGGGGAATGTGAAGAGAGAGAGAGAGTGGGGGAATGTGAGAGAGAGAGAGAGGGGGGAGAAATGTGAGAGAGAGAGAGTGGGGAATGTGAGAGAAAGAGGGGAATGTGAGAGAGAGAGGGGGGGATGTGTGAGAGAGAGAGAGTGGGGAATGTGAGAGAGAGAGAGTGGGGGAATGTGAGAGAGAGAGAGTGGGGAATGTGAGAGAGAGAGAGTGGGGAATGTGAGAGAGAGAGGTGGGGAATGTGAGAGAGAGAGAGTGGGGGAATGTGAGAGAGAGAGAGTGGGGGAATGTGAGAGAGAGAGAGAGTGGGGGAATGTGAGAGAGAGAGAGAGTGGGGGAATGTGAGAGAGAGTGGGGGATGTGAGAGAGAGAGAGAGCGGGGGGATGTGAGAGAGAGAGCGGGGGGGATGTGAGAGAGAGAGAGAGTGGGGGATGTGAGAGAGAGAGTGGGGGGATGTGAGAGAGAGGAGAGGTGGGGGATGTGAGAGAGAGAGAGTGGGGGGATGTGAGAGAGAGAGAGTGGGGGGATGTGAGAGAGAGAGAGTGGGGGATGTGAGAGAGAGAGAGTGGGGGATGTGAGAGAGAGAGAGTGGGGGGATGTGAGAGAGGAGAGTAGGGGGATGTGAGAGAGAGAGTGGGGGAATGTGAGAGAGAGAGTGGGGGAATTGAGAGAGAGAGTGGGGGAATGAGAGAGAGAGTGGGGGAATGAGAGAGAGAGTGGGGAATGAGAGAGAGAGAGGGGGGAATGTGAGAGAGAGTGAGGGAAAAGAGAGAGAGAGAGGGGGGAATGTGAGACAGAGGGGGGGAATGTGAGAGAGAGAGAGAGTGAGAGTGGGAAATGTGAGAGAGAGAGAGAGTGAGAGTGGGGAAATGTGAGAGAGAGAGTGAGTGGGGGCATGAGAGAGAGAGAGAGTGAGTGGGGGAAGTTGAGAGAGAGCGAGTGGGGGAAGGTGAGAGAGAGAGAGTGGGGAAGGTGAGAGAGAGAGAGTGGGGGAATGTGAGAGAGAGTGAGTGGGGGAATGTGAGAGAGAGTGGGGGAATGTGAGAGAGAGTGTGGGAATGAGAGAGAGAGAGAGGGGGAATGAGAGAGAGAGAGAGGGGGAATGAGAGAGAGAGAGGGGGGGAGGAGGGATGAGAAGTGAGAGAGTGGGTATGTGAGAGAGAGAGAGGGAGAGGGGGGAATGTGAGAGAGAGGGGGGGGAATGAGAGGAGAGAGAGAGAGAGGGGGAATGAGGAGAGAGAGAGTGGGGGCAATGAGAGAGAGAGAGTGGGGGGAATGAGAGAGAGAGAGAGTGGGGGAATGAGAGAGGAGAGAGTGGGGAATGAGAGAGAGAGAGAGTGGGGGGAATGAGAGAGAGAGAGTGGGGGGAATGAGAGAGAGAGAGAGGGGGGAAGTGTGAGAGAGAGAGAGGGGGGGATGTGTGAGAGAGAGAGTGGGGGAATGTGAGAGAGAGAGTGGGGGAATGTGAGAGAGAGAGAGTGGGGGAATGTGAGAGAGAGAGAGTGGGGGAATGTGAGAGAGAGAGAGAGTGGGGGAATGTGAGAGAGAGTGGGGGGATTGAGAGAGAGAGAGAGTGGGGGATGTGAGAGAGAGAGAGTGGGGGGATGTGAGAGAGAGAGTGGGGGGATGTGAGAGAGAGAGGAGTGGGGGGATGTGGAGAGAGAGAGTGGGGGATGTGAGAGAGAGAGAGAGTGGGGGGATGTGAGAGAGAGAGTGGGGGGATGTGAGAGAGAGGAGAGTGGGGGGATGTGAGAGAGAGAGAGTGGGGGTGATGTTGAGGGGGGGGAGTGAGAGAGAGAGAGTGGGGGATGTGAGAGAGAGAGAGTGGGGGATGTGAGAGAGAGAGAGTGGGGGGTGAGGAGAGAGAGAGTGGGGGATGTGAGAGAGAGAGTGGGGGAATGAGAGAGAGAGTGGGGGAATGAGAGAGAGAGTGGGGGAATGAGAGAGAGAGTGGGGAATGAGAGAGGAGTGGGGGAATGAGAGAGAGAGGGGGGAATGTGAGAGAGAGAGTGAGGAAAGAGAGAGAGAGGGGGGAATGTGAGACAGAGGGGGGGGAATGTGGGAGAGAGAGAGAGAGAGAGTGGGGAAATGTGAGAGAGAGAGAGAGAGAGAGTGAGAGTGGGGAAATGTGAGAGAGAGAGTGAGTGGGGGCATGAGAGAGAGAGAGTGAGTGGGGGAAGGTGAGAGAGAGCGAGTGGCGGGAAGGTGAGAGAGAGAGAGTGGGGGAAGGTGAGAGAGAGAGAGTGGGGGAATGTGAGAGAGAGAGAGAGTGGGGAATGTGAGAGAGAGAGAGTGGGGGAATGCGAGAGAGAGAGAGAGAGAGTGGGGGAATGCGAGAGAGAGAGTGGGGGAATGCGAGAGAGAGAGTGGGGGAATGTGAGAGAGAGTGGGGGAATGAGAGAGAGAGAGTGAGGGGGGAATGAGAGAGAGAGAGGGGGGAATGAGAGAGAGTGAGAGAGAGAGTGGGGGGAATGAGAAAGTGAGAGTGGTATGAGAGAGAGAGAGGGATGGAGAGTGAGGGGGAAGGGAATGAGAGAGAGAGAGGGGGATGGAGAGTGATGAGAGAGAGTGGGGGATTGAGAGTGGAGTGAGAGAGTGGGGAATGTGAGAGAGAGTGGGGGATGTGAGAGAGAGTGGGGGAATGTGAGAGAGAGTGAGGGGGGAATGAGAGAGAGAGAGAGAGGGGGGATGAGAGAGAGAGAGAGGGGGGAATGAGGAAGTGAGAGAGTGGGTATGTGAGAGAGAGAGAGGGAGTGGGGGGGAATGTGAGAGAGAGAGGGGGGAATGAGAGAGAGAGAGAGAGAGGGGGCAATGAGAGTGAGAGAGAGTGGGGCAATGAGAGAGAGAGAGTGGGGGAATGAGAGAGAGAGAGAGTGGGGGGGGAATGAGAGAGAGAGAGTGGGGGGAATGAGAGAGACAGTGGGGGAATGAGAGAGAGAGAGAGAGAGTGAGGGGGGAATGTGAGAGAGTGAGTGATGGGGGGGGAATGTGAGAGAGAGGGAGAGGGGAGCAATATCAGAGAGACGGAGAGGGGGAATGTGAGAGAGATAGAGGGGGGAATGTGAGAGATAGAGGGGGGAATGTGGGGGAGAGGGTGAATGTGAGAGAGAGAGGGGGGAATGTGAGAGATAGAAGGGGGAATGTGGGAGAGAGAGAGAGGGGGGATTGAGAGAGAGAGTGGGGGGAATGAGTTAGAGAGAGAGTGGGAGAGCGGGGAATGAGAGAGATAGAGGGGGGATGTGAGAGATAGAGGGGGGAATGTGGGGGTGAGGGGGGAATGTGGGGGAGAGGGGGAATGAGAGAGAGAGAGTGGGGAAATGTGAGAGAGAGTGGGGAATGAAAGAGAGGGAGAGGGGGGGAATGAGAGAGTGAGAGAGAGGGGGAATGAGAGAGTGAGAGAGAGGGGGAATGAGAGAGAGAGAGAGAGGGGAATGAGAGAGAGAGAGAGAGGGGGGAATGAAGAGAGAGGGGGGAATGAGAGAGAGAGGGAATGAGAGAGAGGGGAATGTGAGAGAGAGGGGAATGTGAGAGAGAGAAGATGAGAGAGAAAGGGGGAAATGAGAGAGAGAGAGAGGGTGGAGGGAAATGAGAGAGAGAGAGAGGGGGGAATGAGAGAGAGAGAGAGAGAGAGGGGGGAATGAGAGAGAGAGAGAGAGAGAGGGGAATGAGAGAGAGAGAGAGAGAGAGAGGGGGAATGAGAGAGAGAGAGAGAGGGGGGAATGAGAGAGAGAGAGGGGGGAATGAGAGAGAGAGAGGGGGGAATGAGAGAGAGAGAGGGGGAATGAGAGAGAGAGAGAGGGGGAATGAGAGAGAGAAGAGAGGGAATGAGAGAGAGAGAGAGGGGGGAATGATGAGAGAGAGGGGGGGAATTGAGAGAGAGAGAGAGCGAGAGGAGCGGAATGAGAGAGAGAGAGAGAGGGGGGGATTCAGAGAGAGAGAGAGAGAGAGGGGGGGATTGAGAGAGAGAGAGAGGGGGGATTGAGAGAGAGAGAGACGGGGGATTGAAAGAGAGAGGGGGGGAATAAGAGAGAGAGAGGGGGAATAAGAGAGAGAGAGAGGGGGGGGAATGAGAGAGAGGGGGGGAATGTGGAGAGAGAGAGGGGGGGGAATTTGAGAGAGGGGGGAATGTGAGTGAGAGAGAGAGAGAGAGGGGGGGGATTTGAGAGAGGGGGAATGTGAGTGAGAGAGAGAGAGAGAGGGGGGGAATGTGAGAGAGAGAGGGGGGAATGTGAGAGAGAGAGGGGGGAATGTGCAAGAGAGAGGGGGGGATGTGTGAGAGAGAGAGGGGGAATGTGAGACAGAGAGAGGGGGGTGAAATGTGAGAGGGTGGGGCAGAGTGATGAGAGAGAGAGAGAGAGTGGGGGAATGTGAGAGAGAGAGAGAGAGTGGGGGAATGTGAGAGAGAGAGAGAGAGTGGGGAATGTGAGAGAGAGAGAATGGGGTGTGTGAGTGAGAGAGAGAGAGAGAGAGAGTGGGAGAGCGGGGAATGTGAGAGAGAGGGAGAGGGGGGGAATGAGAGAGAGGGAGAGGGGGGGAATGAGAGAGAGGGAGAGGGGGGATGTGAGAGATAGAGGGGGAATGTGGGGGAGGGGGGAATGTGGGGGAGAGGGGGGAATGTGGGGGAGAGGGGAATGAGAGAGAGAGAGTGGGGAAATGTGAGAGAGAGGGGGGAATGAGAGAGAGAGGGGGGAATGAGAGAGAGAGAGGGAATGAGATGAGAGAGAGAGGGGGGAATGAGAGAGAGAGAGGGAATGAGAGAGAGAGGGAATGAGAGAGAGAGGGAATGAGAGAGAGAGGGAATGAGAGAGAGAGGGAATGAGAGAGAGAGGGAATGAGAGAGAGAGGGAATGAGAGAGAGAGGGAATGAGAGAGAGAGAGAGGGGAATGAGAGAGAGAGAGGGGGAAATGAGAGAGAGAGAGAGAGAGAGGGTGGGGGGAAATGAGGAGAGAGAGAGAGAGGGGGGAATGAGAGAAAGAGAGAGAGAGGGGGGAATGAGAGAGAGAGAGAGAGAGGGGGGAATGAGAGAGAGAGAGAGGGGGGAATGAGAGAGAGTGAGAGGGGGGGAATGAGTGAGTGAGAGAGAGAGGGGGGGGAATGAGAGAGAGAGAGGGGGGAATGAGAGAGAGAGAGGGGAATGAGAGAGAGAGAGGGGGGAATGAGAGAGAGAGAGAGGGGGGAATGAGAGAGAGAGAGGGGGGAATGAGAGAGAGAGAGGGGGAATGAGAGAGAGAGGGAATGAGAGAGGGAATGAGAGAGAGAGAGAGAGGGAGGGAATGAAGAGAGAGAGGAATTGAGAGAGAGAGAGAGCGAGAGGAGCGGAATGAGAGAGAGAGAGGGGGGGGGATTCAGAGAGAGAGAGAGAGGGGGGGATTGAGAGAGAGAGAGGGGGGGGATTGAGAGAGAGAGAGACGGGGGGAGTTTGAGAGAGGGGGGAATGTGAGTGAGAGAGAGAGAGAGAGAGAGAGGGGCGAATGTGAGAGAGAGAGGGGCGAATGTGAGAGAGAGAGGGGAAATGTGAGAGAGAGAGGGGGGGATGTGTGAGAGAGAGAGAGGGGGAATGTGAGACAGAGAGAGGGGTGTGAAATGTGAGAGGGTGGGGCAGAGTGAGAGAGAGAGAGAGAGAGAGAGTGGGGGAATGTGAGAGAGAGAGAGTGGGGGAATGTGAGAGAGAGAGAGTGGGCGAATGTGAGAGAGAGAGAATGGGGGTGTGTGAGAGAGAGAGAGAGTGGGGGAATGTGAGAGAGTGGGGGAATGTGAGAGAGTGGGGGAATGTGAGAGAGTGGGGGAATGTGAGAGAGTGAGAGTGGGGGAATGTGAGACAGAGTGGGGGAATGTGAGAGAGAGAGACGGGGGGAATGAGTGAGAGAGAGAGTGAGAGTGGGGAAATGTGAGGGAGAGAGTGAGTGGGGGCATGAGAGAGAGAGAGAGTGGGGGAAGGTGAGAGAGAGAGAGAGAGTGGGGGAATGTGTGAGAGAGAGAAAGAGTGGGGGAATGCGAGAGATAGAAGGGGGAATGTGGGAGAGAGAGAGCGGGGGGGAATGAAAGGGAGAGGGAGAGGGGGAATGTGAGGGAGAGGGGGAATGGGAATGTGAGAGAGAGGGAGAGGGGGATGTGAGAGAGAGAGAGGGGGAATGTGAGAGAGAGAGGGGGATATGTGAGAGAGAGAGAGAGAGAAGGGGGAATGTGAGAGAGAGAGAAGGAATAGGAGGGAGGGAGAGAACGAGAGAGAGAGAGAGAGAGAGAGAGTGGAATGTTGCATGTTTAAAAATTGGAATCCAAATGGTCACGTCCAGGAACTGCAGTCAAAACACACAGCGCAGGGGATGAGAGAGAGAGAGAGAGAGAGAGTGGGGGGAATGAGAGAGAGAGAGAAAGAGAGGGGGGAATGAGAAAGAGAGGGGGGAATGAGAAAGAGAGGGGGGAATGAGAAAGAGAGGGGGGAATGAGAGAGAGAGAGTGTGGGGGGAATGTGAGAGAGAGGGAGAGGGGGAATGTGAGAGAGAGGGAGAGGGGGGAATGTGAGAGAGAGGGAGAGGGGGGAATGTGAGAGAGAGGGAGAGGGGGGAATGTGAGAGAGAGGGAGAGGGGGGAATGTGAGAGAGAGGGAGAGGGGGGAATGTGAGAGAGAGGGAGAGGGAGGAATGTGAGAGAGAGGGAGAGGGGGGAATGTGAGAGAGAGGGGGGAATGTGAGAGAGAGAGGGGGGGTGAGTGTGGGATAGAGGGGGAATGTGAGGGAGAGGGGGAATGTCAGAGAGAGGGAGAGAGGGATGTGAGAGAGAGAGAGGGGGGAATGTGAGAGAAAGAGGGGAAATGTGAGAGAGAAAGAGGGGTAATGGGGAGAGAGAGAAGGGGGAGGAATGAGAGAGGGGGTAATGGGAGAGAGAAAGAGGGGAATGAGAGAGAGCGGGTATGAGAGAGATAGACAGAGGGGGAAACGAGAGAGAGCGGGGCAATGAAAGGGAGGTGGGGATGAGAGAGAGAGAGGGGGGGAATGAGAGAGAGTGGTGGAATGAGAGAGAGAGAGAGAGAGGATTGAGAGAGAAAGAGGGAAAGTGAGAGGGTGGCTGAAAAGGACGGAGGGTTAACGTGAGAGAGGGGGGAATGACAGACAGGAAGACAGAGTGAAAGGGAATGGGAGTGGGAATGTGAGAGAAGAGGGAATGAGAAACAGAAAGAGAGAGGGAATGAGAAAGAAACCGAATTAGAGAGCATAAGAAATAGGAGCAGGAATAGGACATACGGCCCATCGAACCTGCTTCGCTACTCAGTAAGATCATGGCTGATCCTCGACTTCACCTCCGCTTTCTCGTCCGATCCCCATATCCCTTGATTCCCTTTGTGTCCAAAAATCCAATGATCTCAGCCTTGAATATACTCTCTGGAGTAGAGAATCCCAAATATTCACATCCCTCTGATTGTGGGAGGGAATGAGAGAGGGACAGATGTAGGGGGAATGTGAGAGAGAGGGAGGGGGAATGAGGGAGAGAGGGAATGAGGGGGAATGAGGGAGAGAGGAAATGAAAGAGATGGGGAGAGAGGGAGGGGGAGAGAGAGGGGAATGAGAGGGCGGATGAGGGAGAGATGGAATGAAGGGCGGGCAATGGGAGAGAGAGAGCGGGGGTGAGAGAGCGGGAGGGGGATGAGAGAGGAGTTGAAAAGAGTGGGGGAATGAGCAGAGAATGAGAGGGGATGAATGAGAGAAAGAGAGAGAGAGAAGGGGCAATGAGAGAGGGAGATAAGGGGAAAATGAGAGAGAGAGAGAGAAGAGGGGATGAGAGAGGGAGGGCAGATGAGAGAGAGGGGGAAAGAGAGAGAGGGAGTGAATGAGAGAGAGAGGGTGGGGAATGAGTGAAGAGAGGGAGTCAGCAGTGTATATTGTACAGCATTTCCTGTGTTGTGCTATGGTGGAGCAGGCCTGAGTTCTGTTCTGTTCGGGAGAGCTGGGTCTCGCAGAACTGGAATAACAAAGGCTTGACTCACTTACCAGCGGTTGAATTGTGGGATAACAATGGTGAATGAAGCTTTGTGATCATTTGTGATAGGACAGGTGGGCAGAGTTGTCTTGTTATCTCGTGGTACATAACCTCATGTTCTGGCACAGTCACATTGTCACAAGGCACAGGACCATTTAAGGAATCGGACTATTTAATTTTTACTGCTTTTCCTCAGTTTTAATTCCTCTGTGCTCAATGAGAATCTGTCATATTTGTGGGGTGTGGGGGGCAGGTGATTGAGGTAAATCAGAAAGTGATTGGGTGACACCAAGATTGGGTGTTAAAACCCTGAGCATTGTAAACATAGAATTACATTGAATGTACAGCACAGAAACAGGCCATTCGGCCCAACTGTCCTATACCAGTATTTATGCTCCACACGAGCCTCCTCCCTCCCTACTTCATCTACCCCTATCAGCATATCCTTCAATTCCTTTCTCCCTCATGTGTTTATCGAGCTTCCCCGTAACACATCTACACTATTCACCTATTTCATTGATCAGTCCGTGTTCATGAAGGAAACATATTTTGAAGCGGGGACGATCCTTGAAGATAGTGGAATAGTTCTAAAAATGTGGCCTGAAAGTGGGGAGGGGTGTGTGTGAGAGAGAGAACGAATGAGAAGAGATGGGAAAGGAAGATAGAGAAAGAAGAGGAGGAGAGTGAAAGAAGCAGGCTTTGGGGAATGGAAAGGGGAGGATGAGTGTGGGACAGGAGGCCAGGGGGCTCACATGGTATTGCTTTTATTGATAGGGATCTCAATTTTTTAATAAATTGTTTATTATTGCAACATCATATGTAGCCCAGTCACTGCATCTGCACCCCCCTCCCCCCCCCGACCAAGGTTGGACACCCCTGGTCTATCAGACGACAGGCTAATTCTTGCGTCGTGTTCAGGTGTGCGAGAGGGGCTAGAAGATAATGAGCGGGTTTCAATCCCTGGACGGACTTCAGCTTCATGGAGAGTTAAGGGGAAATGGAGAGTTGGGGAACTGGGCCCCTGGGAAGCAACTTTAGTAATGGAGGAGATCAGAGGAGATGACAAGACCAAGGATGCCTGGATGAAGAAGGATTGAAGAAGCTGGAATGTTTCGATCCAATTCCCGATACGCCTTGTTCACCACTAACGGCTTCGCTCTGTGATGTGTCTGCTGAAAGTCACAATCCCACTTTGTACCAGTTGCATTTCTCTCTCAAATTCCAGTTTATCTCCGTTCTGCTGCTGTTTTGATGTGACGGGCTGGTGCTAAATGATCCTTCTTGTGTTTCTGGGTGAATTTAATTGCGTGTTGTTCCTTTGCAGATGTTGGCTTTCTCTGCATTTCGAGGCACTAATCTCCTGAGATCTCGGGGTCTCTTATCCGTTGCCAGTGTTCGAGCAGCACATGGACACGGTAAGCCTCCTACTGGGACAGCCTCTTGCATTCAAACTGCTCACACTGAATCTCTGCCCTTGGCTCATGTGGTGTAGTCGGGGCGTAACTGACCATACCAGGGCTTAACTGACCATATCGCCCAGACAGTCCCAGGGTCGATGACCGTCAGCACTGATTGAACAGATCCAGGGACAGGCAAAAATCCACCAGGTTCCAGCTCCTGGTCGCTACCCAGTGACTCCTGCTGGCAAGTATCCGTTGGTGGCCATTAAGTTTGGCCCGGATTGGGCTTGGCTGTGATGCAGCCCCATGGTTAAATAGTCGGCCAACACTCACCGTCTGGGCTCACCCGTGAAGAATGGCCACTTGGGTGAGGTACTGGAAGGTCTTTTGCAGTTCTGGAGCCAGCGAGGAATAAGGAGCTCCAGGAGAGGAAGGAAAGATTATATTAAAAGCAAACCAATGAGAGCAAAGAGCTTCCAGCTCCCTGGGCAAGCTCACCGAGGCCCGACCGGTATGACTCCTCCAGCCCCTCAGGTGGTGCTGCTGTCCAGAATGACAGAGGCTGGAGAAGGCGTCCTGGTGCCTGTGAAGGGAAGGTCCCCCCACCCACGGCTGTAATGCTGGAGGTCCCAGCTACTAGTAATGATGCTGTGTCTGTCGTGGCTGTGCCCAGTTGGTGGTGTGCACCACATACTGTTGAACCGACTGGAAAGGTGCTGCATTTCCTGTTCTTTCAATTCCTTCCAGTAAGGTGAGGCTGGAGTCTGTTAACTTTGAGCTCCTCAAAGTGAGGGATGTTAGTGCTGGGGAATGGGACAGTGTCAGCATCAAACACTCCCAGGGCAGGTACAGCACAGGTTAGATACAGAGTAAAGATCCCTCTACACTATCCCATCAAACACTCCCAGGGCAGGTACAGCACGGGTTAGATACAGAGTAAAGCTCCCTCTACACTGTCCCATCAAACACTCCCAGGGCAGGTACAGCACGGGTTAGATACAGAGTAAAGCTCCCTCTACAATTTCATATCAAACACTCCCAGGGCAGGTACAGCACGGGTTAGATACAGAGTAAAGCTCCCTCTACACTGTCCCATCAAACACTCCCAGGGCAGGTACAGCACGGGCCAGACATAGAGTAATGCTCCCTCTACACTGTCCCATCAAACACTCCCAGGGCAGGTACAGCACAGGTTAGATACAGAGTAAAGCTCCCTCTACACTATCCCATCAAACACTCCCAGGGCAGGTACAGCACAGGTTAGATACAGAGTAAAGCTCCCTCTACACTGTCCCATCAAACACTCCCAGGGCAGGTACAGCACGGGTTAGATACAGAGTAAAGCTCCCTCTACAATTTCATATCAAACACTCCCAGGGCAGGTGCAGCACGGGTTAGATACAGAGTAAAGCTCCCTCTACACTGTCCCATCAAACACTCCCAGGGCAGGTACAGCACGGGCCAGACATAGAGTAATGCTCCCTCTACACTGTCCCATCAAACACTCCCAGGGCAGGTACAGCACGGGCTAGATACAGAGTAAAGCTCCCTCTACACTGTCCCATCAAACACTCCCAGGGCAGGTACAGCACGGGCTAGATATAGAGTAATGCTCCCTCTACACTGTCCCATCAAACACTCCCAGGGCAGGTACAGCACGGGCTAGATACAGAGTAAAGCTCCCTCTACACTGTCCCACCAAACACTCCCAGGGCAGGTACAGCACGGGTTAGATACAGAGTAAAGCTCCCTCTACGCTGTCCCAATAATGTGTTCCCACCACAATTCTACAAGAATGTTTTGTGCTGCACCAGTGTGACAGTTTTCCATTTACTGCACTATTCTGTGGCCTGTCCGAGTGAGATTGATGATGAATGTTGATTTGCAGGAAGCCTTGTACTGCGTACCTGTGCCCACTGGGACCCACACTGAGATTACCTGAGCTCATTTCACATAGGACCCACAGGAGAATTTTGGCTCTGGGCTGGATTTGAAGCCAGATCTCAGTATTGTATGGCCACAGTGTCCAACCGAAATGCTGGTTATATTCGACTTGCAAGGAGATGCCTCAGTGGGTTTGGGATGGAGAGGGATAAAGGTCGGTCGGAGCTCCCCATCCTGCAAACTCACTGGGAAGCAGTGCAGATATGAACGATGAGGAAACGGGCTCAGTATTGATTCACCACTCATAAACCCACCCTCCCAACAATTAGGCTAAGCAGTGAGTCCCCTCCACCCCCGAACACCCCAACAAACAGGGGAGGAGGGGGGTCACACTGCACACAAATGGGGAGTAGGAGGGACACACTGTAAACTAATGGGGAGTAGGAGGGACTCTGTACACTAATGGGGAGTAGGAGGGACACACTGTACACTAATGGGGAGGAGGAGGGACACACTGTACACGAATGGGGAGTAGGAGGGACACACTGTACACTAATGGGGAGGAGGAGGGACACACTGTACACGAATGGGGAGTAGGAGGGACACACTGTACACTAATGGGGAGGAGGAGGGACACACTGTACACTAATGGGGAGTAGGAGGGACACACTGTACACTAATGGGGAGGAGGAGGGACACACTGTACACTAATGGGGAGTAGGAGGGACACACTGTACACGAATGGGGAGTAGGAGGGACACACTGTACACTAATGGGGAGTAGGAGGGACACACTGTACACTAATGGGGAGTAGGAGGGACACACTGTACACTAATGGGGAGTAGGAGGGACACACTGTACACTAATGGGGAGTAGGAGGGACACACTGTACACTAATGGGGAGTCAGAGGGACACACTGTACACTAATGGGGAGGAGGAGGGACACACTGTACACTAATGGGGAGTAGGAGGGACACACTGTACACTAATGTGGAGGAGGAGGGACACACTGTACACGAATGGGGAGTAGGAGGGACACACTGTACACGAATGGGGAGGAGGAGGGACACACTGTACATTAATGGGGAGTAGGAGGGACACACTGTACACGAGAGGGGAGTAGGAGGGACAGACTGTACACGAATGGGGAGTTGGAGGGACACACTGTACACTAATGGGGAGCAGGAGGGACACACTGAACACGAATGGGGAGTAGGAGGGACACACTGTACACGAGAGGGGAGCAGGAGGGACACACTGTACACTAATGGGGAGTAGGAGGGACACACTGTACACTAATGGGGAGCAGGAGGGACACAATGTACACTAATGGGGAGTAGGAGGGACACACTGTACACTAATGGGGAGTAGGAGGGACACACTGTACACTAACGGAGAGCAGGAGGGACAGACTGTACATTAATGGGGAGTAGGAGGGACACACTGTACACTAATCGGGAGTAGGAGGGACACACTGTACACTACTGGGGAGTTAGACGGACACACTGTACACTAACGGGGAATAGGAGGGACACACTGTACACGAATGGGGAGTTGGAGGGACACACTGTACACTAATCAGGAGCAGGAGGGACACACTGTACACTACTGGGGAGTTCGAGGGACACACTGTACACTAACGGGGAATAGGAGGGACACACTACACTAATCAGGAGTAGGAGGGAAACACTGTACACTAACGGGGAATAGGAGGGACACACTGTGCACTACTGGGGAGTTAGAGGGACACACTGTACACTAACGGGGAATAGGAGCGACACACTGTACACTAATGGGGAGTAGGAGGGACACACTGTACACTAACGGGGAGTAGGAGGGACACACTGTACAATAATGGGGAGTAGGAGGGACTCACTGTACACTAATGGGGAGTAGG
Source organism: Heptranchias perlo (assembly GCF_035084215.1). Lineage (NCBI taxonomy): Eukaryota > Metazoa > Chordata > Chondrichthyes > Hexanchiformes > Hexanchidae > Heptranchias > Heptranchias perlo. The sequence goes on along the minus strand of NC_090343.1, from coordinate 51,059,023 downwards.
AGGGACACACTGTGCACTAATCGGGAGTAGGAGGGACACACTGTACACGACTGGGGAGTGAGAGGGACACACTGTGCACTAATCGGGAGTAGGAGGGACACACTGTACACTAATCGGGAGTAGGAGGGACACACTGCACACGAATGGGGAGTCGGAGGGATTCACTGTACACTAATGGGGAGTAGGAGGGACACACTGTACACTAATGGGGAGTAGGAGGGACACACTGTACACTCATGGGGAGTAGGAGGGACTCACTGTACACTAATGGGGAGTAGGAGGGACACACTGTACACTAATGGGGAGCAGGAGGGACTCACTGTACACTAATGGGGAGTAGGAGGGACACACTGTACACTAATGGGGAGTAGGAGGGACACACTGTACACTAATGGAGAGTAGGAGGGACACACTGTACACTAATGGGGAGTAGGAGGGACACACTGTACACTAATGGGGAGTAGGAGGGATACACTGCACACTAATTGGGAGTAGGAGGGACACACTGTACATTACTGGGGAGTTAGAGGGACACACTGTACACTAATGGGGAGTAGGAGGGACACACTGTACACTAATGGGGAGTAGGAGGGACACACTGTACACTACTGGGGAGTTAGAGGGACACACTGTACACTAATTGGGAGTAGGAGGGACACACTGTACACTAATGGGGAGTAGGAGGGACACACTGTACACTAATGGGGAATAGGAGGGATACACTGCACACTAATTGGGAGTAGGAGGGACACACTGTACACTGATGGGGAGTTAGAGGGACACACTGTACACTACTGGGGAGTTAGAGGGACACACTGTACACTAATGGGGAGGAGGAGGGGCGCACTGTACACTACTGGGGAGTTAGAGGGACACACTGTACACTAATGGGGAGTTAGATGGACACACTGTACACTAATGGGGAGTTAGAGGGACACGCTGTGCACTAATGGGGAGTAGGAGGGACACACTGTACACGACTGGGGAGTTGGAGGGACACACTGTACACGAATGGGGAGTAGGGGGGACACACTGTACACTAATGGGGAGTTGGAGGGACACACTGTACATTAATGGGGAGTAGGAGCGACACACTGTACATTAATGGGGAGTAGGAGGGACTCACTGTACACTAACGGGGAGTAGGAGGGACACACTGTACATTAATGGGGAGTAAGAGGGACTCACTGTACATTAATGGGGAGTAGGAGGGACTCACTGTACACTAACGGGGAGTAGGAGGGACACACTGTACACTAATGGGGAGTTGGCGGGACACACTGTACATTAATGGGGAGTAGGAGGGACTCACTGTACACTAACGGGGAGTAGGAGGGACTCACTGTACACTAATGGGGAGTTGGAGGGACACACTGTACATTAATGGGGAGTAGGAGGGACTCACTGTACACTAACGGGGAGTAGGAGGGACACACTGTACATTAATGGGGAGTAAGAGGGACTCACTGTGCACGAATGGGGAGTAGGACGGACACACTGTACATTAATGGGGAGTAGGCGGGACACACTGTACAATAATGGGGAGTAGGACGGACACACTGTACACTAATGGGGAGTAGGAGGGACACACTGTACACTACTGGGGAGTTAGAGGGACCCACTGTACACTAACGGGGAATAGGAGGGACACACTGTACACTAATGGGGAGTAGGAGGGACACACTGTACACTAACGGAGAGCAGGAGGGACACACTACATTAATGGGGAGTAGGAGGGACACACTGTACACGAATCGGGAGTAGGAGGGACACACTGTACACTACTGGGGAGTTAGACGGACACACTGTACACTAACGGGGAATAGGAGGGACACACTGTACACAAATGGGGAGTTGGAGGGACACACTGTACACTAATCAGGAGCAGGAGGGACACACTGTACACTACTGGGGAGTTCGAGGGACACACTGTACACTAACGGGGAATAGGAGGGACACACTACACTAATCAGGAGTAGGAGGGACCCACTGGACACTAACGGGGAATAGGATGGACACACTGTGCACTAATGGGGAGTAGGAGGGACACACTGTACACTAATGGGGAGTTGGAGGGACACACTGTACACTAATGGGGAGTAGGAGGGACACACTGTGCACTAACGGGGAATAGGAGGGACACACTGTACAATAACAGGGAGTTGGAGGGACACACTGTACACTAATGGGGAGTTGGAGGGACCCACTGTACACTAACGGGGAATAGGATGGACACACTGTACACTAATGGGGAGTTGGAGGGACCCACTGTACACTAACGGGGAATAGGATGGACACACTGTACACTAATGGGGTGTTGGAGGGACACACTGTACACTAATGGGGAGTAGGAGGGATACACTGTACAATAACAGGGAGTTGGAGGGACACACTGTACACTAATGGGGAGTCGGAGGGACAGAATGTACACTAATGGGGAGTAGGAGGGACACACTGTACACTAATGGGGAGTAGGAGGGACACACTGTACAATAACAGGGAGTTGGAGGGACACACTGTACACTAATGGGGAGTCGGAGGGACAGAATGTACACTAATGGGGAGTAGGAGGGACACACTGTACACTAACGGGGAATAGGAGGGACACACTGTACAATAACAGGGAGTTGGAGGGACACACTGTACACTAATGGGGAGTCGGAGGGACAGAATGTACACTAATGGGGAGTAGGAGGGACACACTGTACGCTAATGGGGAGTAGGAGGGACACGCTGTACACTAATCGGGAGTAGGAGGGACACACTGTACACGAATGGGGAGTGGGAGGGACACACTGTGCACCAATGGGGAGCAGGAGGGACACACTGTACACTAATCGGGAGTAGGAGGGACACACTGCACACGAATGGGGAGTCGGAGGGATTCACTGTACACTAATGGGGAGTAGGAGGGACACACTGTACACTAATGGGGAGCAGGAGGGACACACTGTACACTCATGGGGAGTAGGAGGGACTCACTGTACACTAATGGGGAGTAGGAGGGACACACTGTACACTAATGGGGAGCAGGAGGGACTCACTGTACACTAATGGGGAGTAGGAGGGACACACTGTACACTAATGGGGAGTAGGAGGGACACACTGTACACTCATGGGGAGTAGGAGGGACTCACTGTACACTAATGGGGAGTAGGAGGGACACACTGTACACTAATGGGGAGCAGGAGGGACTCACTGTACACTAATGGGGAGTAGGAGGGACACACTGTACACTAATGGGGAGTAGGAGGGACACACTGTACACTAATGGGGAGTAGGAGGGATACACTGCACACTAATTGGGAGTAGGAGGGACACACTGTACATTACTGGGGAGTTAGAGGGACACACTGTACACTAATGGGGAGTAGGAGGGACACACTGTACACTAATGGGGAGTAGGAGGGACACACTGTACACTACTGGGGAGTTAGAGGGACACACTGTACACTAATTGGGAGTAGGAGGGACACACTGTACACTAATGGGGAGTAGGAGGGACACACTGTACACTAATGGGGAATAGGAGGGATACACTGCACACTAATTGGGAGTAGGAGGGACACACTGTACACTGATGGGGAGTTAGAGGGACACACTGTACACTACTGGGGAGTAGGAGGGGCGCACTGTACACTACTGGGGAGTTAGAGGGACACACTGTACACTAATGGGGAGTTAGATGGACACACTGTACACTAATGGGGAGTTAGAGGGACACGCTGTGCACTAATGGGGAGTAGGAGGGACACACTGTACACGACTGGGGAGTTGGAGGGACACACTGTACACGAATGGGGAGTAGGGGGGACACACTGTACACTAATGGGGAGTTGGAGGGACACACTGTACATTAATGGGGAGTAGGAGCGACACACTGTACATTAATGGGGAGTAGGAGGGACTCACTGTACACTAACGGGGAGTAGGAGGGACACACTGTACATTAATGGGGAGTAAGAGGGACTCACTGTACATTAATGGGGAGTAGGAGGGACTCACTGTACACTAACGGGGAGTAGGAGGGACACACTGTACACTAATGGGGAGTTGGCGGGACACACTGTACATTAATGGGGAGTAGGAGGGACTCACTGTACACTAACGGGGAGTAGGAGGGACTCACTGTACACTAATGGGGAGTTGGAGGGACACACTGTACATTAATGGGGAGTAGGAGGGACTCACTGTACACTAACGGGGAGTAGGAGGGACACACTGTACATTAATGGGGAGTAAGAGGGACTCACTGTACACGAATGGGGAGTAGGACGGACACACTGTACATTAATGGGGAGTAGGCGGGACACACTGTACAATAATGGGGAGTAGGACGGACACACTGTACACTAATGGGGAGTAGGAGGGACACACTGTACACTACTGGGGAGTTAGAGGGACCCACTGTACACTAACGGGGAATAGGAGGGACACACTGTACACTAATGGGGAATAGGAGGGACACACTGTACACTAATGGGGAGTTGGAGGGACACACTGTGCACTACTGGGGAGTAGGAGGGACACACTGTACACTAATGGGGAGTAGGAGGGACACACTATACGCTAATGGGGAGTAGGAGGGACACACTGTACACTAATGGGGAGTAGGAGGGACACACTGTACACTAATGGGGATTAGGAGGGACACATTGTACACTACTTGGGAGTTGGAGGGACCCACTGTACACTAACGGGGAATAGGATGGACACACTGTACACTAATGGGGAGTTGGAGGGACACACTGTACACTAATGGGGAGTAGGAGGGACACACTGTATACTAATGGGGAGTAGGAGGGACACACTGTACACTAATGGGGAGTAGGAGGGACACACTGTACACTACTGGGCAGTTGGAGGGACCCACTGTACACTAACGGGGAATGGGATGGACACACTGTACACTAATGGGGAGTAGGAGGGACACACTGTACATTAATGGGGAGTTGGAGGGACCCACTGTACACTAACGGGGAATAGGATGGACACACTGTGCACTAATGGGGAGTAGGAGGGACACACTGTACACTAATGGGGAGTTGGAGGGACACACTGTACACTAATGGGGAGTAGGAGGGACACACTGTACACTAACGGGGAATAGGAGGGACACACTGTACAATAACAGGGAGTTGGAGGGACACACTGTACACTAATGGGGAGTTGGAGGGACCCACTGTACACTAACGGGGAATAGGATGGACACACTGTACACTAATGGGGAGTTGGAGGGACCCACTGTACACTAACGGGGAATAGGATGGACACACTGTACACTAATGGGGTGTTGGAGGGACACACTGTACACTAATGGGGAGTAGGAGGGATACACTGTACAATAACAGGGAGTTGGAGGGACACACTGTACACTAATGGGGAGTCGGAGGGACAGAATGTACACTAATAGGGAGTAGGAGGGACACACTGTACACTAATGGGGAGTAGGAGGGACACACTGTACAATAACAGGGAGTTGGAGGGACACACTGTACACTAATGGGGAGTCGGAGGGACAGAATGTACACTAATGGGGAGTAGGAGGGACACACTGTACACTAACGGGGAATAGGAGGGACACACTGTACAATAACAGGGAGTTGGAGGGACACACTGTACACTAATGGGGAGTCGGAGGGACAGAATGTACACTAATGGGGAGTAGGAGGGACACACTGTACGCTAATGGGGAGTAGGAGGGACACGCTGTACACTAATCGGGAGTAGGAGGGACACACTGTACACGAATGGGGAGTGGGAGGGACACACTGTGCACCAATGGGGAGCAGGAGGGACACACTGTACACTAATCGGGAGTAGGAGGGACACACTGCACACGAATGGGGAGTTGGAGGGACTCACTGTACACTAATGGGGAGTAGGAGGGACACACTGTACACTAATGGGGAGTAGGAGGGACACACTGTACACTCATGGGGAGTAGGAGGGACTCACTGTACACTAATGGGGAGTAGGAGGGACACACTGTACACTAATGGGGAGCAGGAGGGACTCACTGTACACTAATGGGGAGTAGGAGGGACACACTGTACACTAATGGGGAGTAGGAGTGACACACTGTACACTAATGGAGAGTAGGAGGGACACACTGTACACTAATGGGGAGTAGGAGGGACACACTGTACACTAATGGGGAGTAGGAGGGATACACTGCACACTAATTGGGAGTAGGAGGGACACACTGTACATTACTGGGGAGTTAGAGGGACACACTGTACACTAATGGGGAGTAGGAGGGACACACTGTACACTAATGGGGAGTAGGAGGGACACACTGTACACTACTGGGGAGTTAGAGGGACACACTGTACACTAATTGGGAGTAGGAGGGACACACTGTACACTAATGGGGAGTAGGAGGGACACACTGTACACTAATGGGGAATAGGAGGGATACACTGCACACTAATTGGGAGTAGGAGGGACACACTGTACACTGATGGGGAGTTAGAGGGACACACTGTACACTAATGGGGAGTAGGAGGGGCGCACTGTACACTACTGGGGAGTTAGAGGGACACACTGTACACTAATGGGGAGTTAGATGGACACACTGTACACTAATGGGGAGTTAGAGGGACACGCTGTGCACTAATGGGGAGTAGGAGGGACACACTGCACACGACTGGGGAGTTGGAGGGACACACTGTACACGAATGGGGAGTAGGGGGGACACACTGTACACTAATGGGCAGTTGGAGGGATACACTGCACACTAATTGGGAGTAGGAGGGACACACTGTACACTGATGGGGAGTTAGAGGGACACACTGTACACTACTGGGGAGTTAGAGGGACACACTGTACACTAATGGGGAGTAGGAGGGGCGCACTGTACACTACTGGGGAGTTAGAGGGACACACTGTACACTAATGGGGAGTTCGATGGACACACTGTACACTAATGGGGAGTTAGAGGGACACGCTGTGCACTAATGGGGAGTAGGAGGGACACACTGCACACGACTGGGGAGTTGGAGGGACACACTGTACACGAATGGGGAGTAGGGGGGACACACTGTACACTAATGGGCAGTTGGAGGGACACACTGTACATTAATGGGGAGTAGGAGCGACACACTGTACATTAATGGGGAGCAGGAGGGACTCACTGTGCACTAACGGGGAGTAGGAGGGACACACTGTACATTAATGGGGAGTAAGAGGGACTCACTGTACATTAATGGGGAGTAGGAGGGACTCACTGTACACTAACGGGGAGTAGGAGGGACACACTGTACACTAATGGGGAGTTGGCGGGACACACTGTACATTAATGGGGAGTAGGAGGGACTCACTGTACACTAACGGGGAGTAGGAGGGACTCACTGTACACTAATGGGGAGTTGGAGGGACACACTGTACATTAATGGGGAGTAGGAGGGACTCACTGTACACTAACGGGGAGTAGGAGGGACACACTGTACATTAATGGGGAGTAAGAGGGACTCACTGTACACGAATGGGGAGTAGGACGGACACACTGCACATTAATGGGGAGTAGGCGGGACACACTGCACAATAATGGGGAGTAGGACGGACACACTGTAAACTAATGGGGAGTAGGAGGGACACACTGTACACTACTGGGGAGTTAGAGGGACCCACTGTACACTAACGGGGAATAGGAGGGACACACTGTACACTAATGGGGAGTCGGAGGGACACACTGTACAATAACAGGAAGTTGGAGGGACACACTGTACACAAATGGGGAGTCGGAGGGACAGACTGTACACTAATGGGGAGTAGGAGGGACACACTGTACACTAATGGGGAGTAGGAGGGACACACTGTACACTACTGGGGAGTTAGAGGGACCCACTGTACACTAACGGGGAATAGGAGGGACACACTGTACACAAATGGGGAGTCGGAGGGACAGACTGTACACTAATGGGGAGTAGGAGGGACACACTGTACACGACTGGGGAGTTGGAGCGACTCACTGTGCACTAACGGGGAGTAGGAGGGACACACTGTACACTAATGGGGAGTAGGAGGGACAGAATGTACACTAATGGGGAGTAGGAGGGACACACTGTACACAAATGGGGAGTTGTAGGGACACACTGTACACTAATGGGGAGTAGGAGGGACACACTGTACACTAATCGGGAGTAGGAGGGACACACTGTACACTAATGGGGAGTGGGAGGGACACACTGTGCACCAATGGGGAGCAGGAGGGACACACTGTACACTAATGGGGAGTAGGAGGGACACACTGTACACTAATGGGGAGTAGGAGGGACACACTGTACACTAATGGGGAGTAGGAGGGACACACTGTACACTAATGGGGAGTAGGAGGGACACACTGTACACTAACGGGGAGTAGGAGGGACACACTGTACACTAATGGGGAGTTAGAGGGACACACTGTGCACTAATCGGGAGTAGGAGGGACACACTGTGCACTAATGGGGAGTTACAGGGACACACTGTGCACTAATGGGGAGCAGGAGGGACACACTGTACACTAATCGGGAGTAGGAGGGACACACTGTACACGACTGGGGAGTCGGAGGGACTCACTGTACACTAATGGGGAGTAGGAGGGACACACTGTGCACTAATGGGGAGTAGGAGGGACACACTGTACACTAATGGGGAGTAGGAGGGACACACTGTACACTAATGGGGAGTCAGAGGGACACACTGTACACTAATGGGGAGTGGGAGGGACACACTGTGCACCAATGGGGAGCAGGAGGGACACACTGTGCACGAATCGGGAGTAGGAGGGACACACTGTACACTAATGGGGAGTTAGAGGGACACACTGTGCACTAATTGGGAGCAGGAGGGACACACTGTACACTAATGGGGAGTAGGAGGGACACACTGTACACTAATGGGGAGTCAGAGGGACACACTGTACACTAATGGGGAGTGGGAGGGACACACTGTACACTAATGGGGAGTCAGAGGGACACACTGTACACTAATGGGGAGTGGGAGGGACACACTGTGCACCAATGGGGAGCAGGAGGGACACACTGTACACGAATCGGGAGTAGGAGGGACACACTGTACACTAATGGGGAGTTAGAGGGACACACTGTGCACTAATCGGGAGTAGGAGGGACACACTGTACACGAATCGGGAGTAGGAGGGACACACTGTACACTAATGGGGAGTTAGAGGGACACACTGTGCACTAATTGGGAGTTGGAGGGACCCACTGTACACTAACGGGGAATAGGATGGACACACTGTACACTAATGGGGAGTTGGAGGGACCCACTGTACACTAACGGGGAATAGGATGGACACACTGTACACGAATGGGGTGTTGGAGGGACACACTGTACACTAATGGGGAGTTGGAGGGATACACTGTCCAATAACAGGGAGTTGGAGGGACACACTGTACACTAATGGGGAGTCGGAGGGACAGAATGTACACTAATGGGGAGTAGGAGGGACACACTGTACACTAATGGGGAGTAGGAGGGACACACTGTACAATAACAGGGAGTTGGAGGGACACACTGAACACTAATGGGGAGTCGGAGGGACAGAATGTACACTAATGGGGAGTAGGAGGGACACACTGTACACTAACGGGGAATAGGAGGGACACACTACAATAACAGGGAGTTGGAGGGACACACTGTACACTAATGGGGAGTCGGAGGGACAGAATGTACACTAATGGGGAGTAGGAGGGACACACTGTACGCTAATGGGGAGTCGGAGGGACACGCTGTACACTAATCGGGAGTAGGAGGGACACACTGTACACGAATGGGGAGTGGGAGGGACACACTGTGCACCAATGGGGAGCAGGAGGGACACACTGTACACTAATCGGGAGTAGGAGGGACACACTGCACACGAATGGGGAGTCGGAGGGACTCACTGTACACTAATGGGGAGTAGGAGGGACACACTGTACACTAATGGGGAGTAGGAGGGACACACTGTACACTAATGGGGAGTAGGAGGGACTCACTGTACACTAATGGGGAGTAGGAGGGACACACTGTACACTAATGGGGAGCAGGAGGGACTCACTGTACACTAATGGGGAGTAGGAGGGACACACTGTACACTAATGGGGAGTAGGAGGGACACACTGTACACTAATGGAGAGTAGGAGGGACACACTGTACACTAATGGGGAGTAGGAGGGACACACTGTACACTAATGGGGAGTAGGAGGGATACACTGTACACTAATTGGGAGTAGGAGGGACACACTGTACATTACTGGGGAGTTAGAGGGACACACTGTACACTAATGGGGAGTAGGAGGGACACACTGTACACTAATGGGGAGTAGGAGGGACACACTGTACACTACTGGGGAGTTAGAGGGACACACTGTACACTAATTGGGAGTAGGAGGGACACACTGTACACTAATGGGGAGTAGGAGGGACACACTGTACACTGATGGGGAGTTAGAGGGACACACTGTACACTACTGGGGAGTTAGAGGGACACACTGTACACTAATGGGGAGTAGGAGGGGCGCACTGTACACTACTGGGGAGTTAGAGGGACACACTGTACACTAATGGGGAGTTAGATGGACACACTGTACACTAATGGGGAGTTAGAGGGACACGCTGTGCACTAATGGGGAGTAGGAGGGACACAATGTACACGACTGGGGAGTTGGAGGGACACACTGTACACGAATGGGGAGTAGGGGGGACACACTGTACACTAATGGGGAGTTGGAGGGACACACTGTACATTAATGGGGAGTAGGAGCGACACACTGTACATTAATGGGGAGTAGGAGGGACTCACTGTACACTAACGGGGAGTAGGAGGGACACACTGTACATTAATGGGGAGTAAGAGGGACTCACTGTACATTAATGGGGAGTAGGAGGGACTCACTGTACACTAACGGGGAGTAGGAGGGACACACTGTACACTAATGGGGAGTTGGCGGGACACACTGTACATTAATGGGGAGTAGGAGGGACTCACTGTACACTAACGGGGAGTAGGAGGGACTCACTGTACACTAATGGGGAGTTGGAGGGACACACTGTACATTAATGGGGAGTAGGAGGGACTCACTGTACACTAACGGGGAGTAGGAGGGACACACTGTACATTAATGGGGAGTAAGAGGGACTCACCGTACACGAATGGGGAGTAGGACGGACACACTGTACAATAATGGGGAGTAGGACGGACACACTGTACACTAATGGGGAGTAGGAGGGACACACTGTACACTACTGGGGAGTTAGAGGGACCCACTGTACACTAACGGGGAATAGGAGGGACACACTGTACACTAATGGGGAGTTGGAGGGACACACTGTACACTAATGGGGAGTAGGAGGGACAGACTGTACACTAATGGGGAGTAGGAGGGACACACTGTACAATAACAGGAAGTTGGAGGGACACACTGTACACAAATGGGGAGTCGGAGGGACAGACTGTACACTAATGGGGAGTAGGAGGGACACACTGTACACTAATGGGGAGTAGGAGGGACACACTGTACACTACTGGGGAGTTAGAGGGACCCACTGTACACTAACGGGGAATAGGAGGGACACACTGTACACAAATGGGGAGTCGGAGGGACAGACTGTACACTAATGGGGAGTAGGAGGGACACACTGTACACGACTGGGGAGTTGGAGGGACTCACTGTGCACGAACGGGGAGTAGGAGGGACACACTGTACACTAATGGGGAGTAGGAGGGACAGAATGTACACTAATGGGGAGTAGGAGGGACACACTGTACACTAATGGGGAGTTGTAGGGACACACTGTACACTAATGGGGAGTAGGAGGGACACACTGTACACTAATCGGGAGTAGGAGGGACACACTGTACACTAATGGGGAGTGGGAGGGACACACTGTGCACCAATGGGGAGCAGGAGGGACACACTGTACACTAATGGGGAGTAGGAGGGACACACTGTGCACTAATGGGGAGTAGGAGGGACACACTGTACACTAATGGGGAGTAGGAGGGACACACTGTACACTAATGGGGAGTAGGAGGGACACACTGTACACTAACGGGGAGTAGGAGGGACACACTGTACACTAATGGGGAGTTAGAGGGACACACTGTGCACTAATCGGGAGTAGGAGGGACACACTGTGCACTAATGGGGAGTTACAGGGACACACTGTGCACTAATGGGGAGCAGGAGGGACACACTGTACACTAATCGGGAGTAGGAGGGACACACTGTACACGACTGGGGAGTCGGAGGGACTCACTGTACACTAATGGGGAGTAGGAGGGACACACTGTGCACTAATGGGGAGTAGGAGGGACACACTGTACACTAATGGGGAGTAGGAGGGACACACTGTACACTAATGGGGAGTCAGAGGGACACACTGTACACTAATGGGGAGTGGGAGGGACACACTGTGCACCAATGGGGAGCAGGAGGGACACACTGTACACGAATCGGGAGTAGGAGGGACACACTGTACACTAATGGGGAGTTAGAGGGACACACTGTGCACTAATTGGGAGCAGGAGGGACACACTGTACACTAATGGGGAGTAGGAGGGACACACTGTACACTAATGGGGAGTCAGAGGGACACACTGTACACTAATGGGGAGTGGGAGGGACACACTGTACACTAATGGGGAGTCAGAGGGACACACTGTACACTAATGGGGAGTGGGAGGGACACACTGTGCACCAATGGGGAGCAGGAGGGACACACTGTACAGGAATCGGGAGTAGGAGGGACACACTGTACACTAATGGGGAGTTAGAGGGACACACTGTGCACTAATCGGGAGTAGGAGGGACACACTGTACACGAATCGGGAGTAGGAGGGACACACTGTATACTAATGGGGAGTTAGAGGGACACACTGTGCACTAATTGGGAGCAGGAGGGACACACTGTACACTAATCGGGAGTAGGAGGGACACACTGTACACGACTGGGGCGTTAGAGTGACACACTGCACACGAATGGGGAGTCGGAGGGACTCACTGTACACTAATGGGGAGCAGGAGGGACACACTGTGCACTAATGGGGAGTAGGAGGGACACACTGTACACTAATGGGGAGTAGGAGGGACACACTGTACACTAATGGGGAGTAGGAGGGACACACTGTACACTAATGGGGAGTTAGAGGGACACACTGTACACTAATGGGGAGTAGGAGGGACACACTGTTCACTAATGGGGAGTAGGAGGGACTCACTGTACACTAATGGGGAGTAGGAGGGAAACACTGTACACTAATGGGGAGCAGGAGGGACTCACTGTACACTAATGGGGAGTAGGAGGGACACGCTGTACACTAATGGGGAGTAGGAGGGACACACTGTACACTAATGGGGAGTAGGAGGGATACACTGTACACTAATTGGGAGTAGGAGGGACACACTGTACACTACTGGGGAGTTAGAGGGACACACTGTACACTAATTGGGAGTAGGAGGGACACACTGTACACTAATGGGGAGTAGGAGGGACACACTGTACACTACTGGGGAGTTAGACGGACACACTGTACACTAATGGGGAGTAGGAGGGACACACTGTACACTAATGGGGAGTAGGAGGGACACACTGTACACTAATGGGGAGTAGGAGGGACACACTGTACACTAATTGGGAGTAGGAGGGACACAATGTACACTAATGGGGAGTAGGAGGGACACACTGTACACTAATGGGGAATAGGAGGGATACACTGTACACTAATTGGGAGTAGGAGGGACACACTGTACACTAATGGGGAGTTAGAGGGACACACTGTACACTACTGGGGAGTTAGAGGGACACACTGTACACTAATGGGGAGTAGGAGGGGCGCACTGTACACTACTGGGGAGTTAGAGGGACATACTGTACACTAATGGGGAGTTCGAGGGACACGCTGTGCACTAATGGGGAGTAGGAGGGACACGATGTGCACTAATGGGGAGTAGGAGGGACACACTGTACACGACTGCGGAGTTGGAGGGACACACTGTACACTAATGGGGAGTAGGGGGGGCACACTGTACACTAATGGGGAGTTGGAGGGACACACTGCACATTAATGGGGAGTAGGAGCGACACACTGTACATTAATGGGGAGAAGGAGGGACTCACTTTACACTAACGGGGAGTAGGAGGGACACACTGTGCATTAATGGGGAGTAAGAGGGACTCACTGTACATTAATGGGGAGTAGGAGGGACTCACTGTACACTAACGGGGAGTAGGAGGGACACACTGTACACTAATGGGGAGTTGGAGGGACACACTGTACATTAATGGGGAGTAGGAGGGACTCACTGTACACGAACGGGGAGTAGGAGGGACTCACTGTACACTAATGGGGAGTTGGAGGGACACACTGTACATTAATGGGGAGTAGGAGGGACTCACTGTACACTAACGGGGAGTAGGAGGGACACACTGTACATTAATGGGGAGTAAGAGGGACTCACTGTACACGAATGGGGAGTAGGACGCACACACTGTACACGAATGGGGAGTAGGAGGGACACACTGTACACTACTGGGGAGTTAGAGGGACCCACTGTACACTAACGGGGAATAGGAGGGACACACTGTACACTAATGGGGAGTTGGAGGGACACACTGTACACTAATGGGGAGTAGGAGGGACACACTGTACAATAACAGGAAGTTGGAGGGACACACTGTACACTACTGGGGAGTTAGAGGGACCCACTGTACACTAACGGGGAATAGGAGGGACACACTGTACACTACTGGGGAGTTAGAGGGACCCACTGTACACTAACGGGGAATAGGAGGGACACACTGTACACTAATGGGGAGTAGGAGGGACACACTGTACACAAATGGGGAGTCGGAGGGACAGACTGTACACTAATGGGGAGTAGGAGGGACACACTGTACACTAATGGGGAGTAGGAGGGACACACTGTACACTACTGGGGAGTTAGAGGGACCCACTGTACACTAACGGGGAATAGGAGGGACACACTGTACACTAATGGGGAGTTGGAGGGACACACTGTACTCTAATGGGGAGTAGGAGGGACACACTGTACAATAACAGGAAGTTGGAGGGACACACTGTACACAAATGGGGAGTCGGAGGGACAGACTGTACACTAATGGGGAGTAGGAGGGACACACTGTACACGACTGGGGAGTTGGAGGGACTCACTGTACACTAACGGGGAGTAGGAGGGACAGAATGTACACTAATGGGGAGTAGGAGGGACACACTGTACACTAATGGGGAGTTGGAGGGACACACTGTACACTAATCGGGAGTAGGAGGGACACACTGTACACTAATGGGGAGTGGGAGGGACACACTGAGCAACAATGGGGAGCAGGAGGGACACACTGTACACCAGTGGGGAGTAGGAGGGACACACTGTACACTAATGGGGAGTAGGAGGGACACACTGTACACTAATGGGGAGTAGGAGGGACACACTGTACACTAACGGGGAGTAGGAGGGACACACTGTACACTAATGGGGAGTTAGAGGGACACACTGTGCACTAATCGGGAGTAGGAGGGACACACTGTACACTAATGGGGAGTTAGAGGGACACACTGTGCACTAATGGGGAGCAGGAGGGACACACTGTACACTAATCGGGAGTAGGAAGGACACACTGTGCACGACTGGGTAGTCGGAGGGACTCACTGTACACTAATGGGGAGTCGGAGGGACACACTGTGCACTAATGGGGAGGAGGAGGGACACAATGTACACTAATGGGGAGTAGGAGGGACACACTGTACACTAATGGGGAGTCAGAGGGACACACTGTACACTAATGGGGAGTGGGAGTGACACACTGTGCACCAATGGGGAGCAGGAGGGACACACTGTACACAAATGGGGAGTAGGAGGGACACACTGTACACTAACGGGGAGTAGGAGGGACACACTGTACACTAATGGGGAGTTAGAGGGACACACTGTGCACTAATCGGGAGTAGGAGGGACACACTGTACACGAATCGGGAGTAGGAGGGACACACTGTACACTAATGGGGAGTAGGAGGGACACACTGTACACTAATTGGGAGTAGGAGGGACACAATGTACACTAATGGGGAGTAGGAGGGACACACTGTACACTAATGGGGAATAGGAGGGATACACTGTACACTAATTGGGAGTAGGAGGGACACACTGTACACTAATGGGGAGTTAGAGGGACACACTGTACACTACTGGGGAGTTAGAGGGACACACTGTACACTAATGGGGAGTAGGAGGGGCGCACTGTACACTACTGGGGAGTTAGAGGGACATACTGTACACTAATGGGGAGTTAGAGGGACACGCTGTGCACTAATGGGGAGTAGGAGGGACACGCTGTGCACTAATGGGGAGTAGGAGGGACACACTGTACACGACTGCGGAGTTGGAGGGACACACTGTACACTAATGGGGAGTAGGGGGGACACACTGTGCACTAATGGGGAGTTGGAGGGACACACTGCACATTAATGGGGAGTAGGAGCGACACACTGTACATTAATGGGGAGTAGGAGGGACTCACTTTACACTAACGGGGAGTAGGAGGGACACACTGTACATTAATGGGGAGTAAGAGGGACTCACTGTACATTAATGGGGAGTAGGAGGGACTCACTGTACACTAACGGGGAGTAGGAGGGACACACTGTACACTAATGGGGAGTTGGAGGGACACACTGTACATTAATGGGGAGTAGGAGGGACTCACTGTACACTAATGGGGAGTTGGAGGGACACACTGTACATTAATGGGGAGTAGGAGGGACTCACTGTACACTAACGGGGAGTAGGAGGGACACACTGTACATTAATGGGGAGTAAGAGGGACTCACTGTACACGAATGGGGAGTAGGACGCACACACTGTACATTAATGGGGAGTAGGAGGGACACACTGTACAATAATGGGGAGTAGGACGGACACACTGTACACTAATGGGGAGTAGGAGGGACACACTGTACACTACTGGGGAGTTAGAGGGACCCACTGTACACTAACGGGGAATAGGAGGGACACACTGTACACTAATGGGGAGTTGGAGGGACACACTGTACACTAATGGGGAGTAGGAGGGACACACTGTACAATAACAGGAAGTTGGAGGGACACACCGGACACAAATGGGGAGTCGGAGGGACAGACTGTACACTAATGGGGAGTAGGAGGGACACACTGTACACTAATGGGGAGTAGGAGGGACACACTGTACACTACTGGGGAGTTAGAGGGACCCACTGTACACTAACGGGGAGTTGGAGGGACACACTGTACACAAATGGGGAGTTGGAGGGACACACTGTCCTCTAATGGGGAGTAGGAGGGACACACTGTACAATAACAGGAAGTTGGAGGGACACACTGTACACAAATGGGGAGTCGGAGGGACAGACTGTACACTAATGGGGAGTAGGAGGGACACACTGTACACGACTGGGGAGTTGGAGGGACTCACTGTACACTAACGGGGAGTAGGAGGGACACACTGTACACTAATGGGGAGTAGGAGGGACACACTGTACACTAATGGGGAGTAGGAGGGACACACTGTACACTAATGGGGAGTAGGAGGGACACACTGTACACTAATGGGGAGTAGGAGGGACACACTGTACACTAATGGGGAGTTGGAGGGACACACTGTACACTAATGGGGAGTAGGAGGGACACACTGTACACTAATCGGGAGTAGGAGGGACACACTGTACACTAATGGGGAGTGGGAGGGACACACTGTGCAACAATGGGGAGCAGGAGGGACACACTGTACACCAGTGGGGAGTAGGAGGGACACACTGTACACTAATGGGGAGTAGGAGGGACACACTGTACACTAATGGGGAGTAGGAGGGACACACTGTACACTAACGGGGAGTAGGAGGGACACACTGTACACTAATGGGGAGTTAGAGGGACACACTGTGCACTAATCGGGAGTAGGAGGGACACACTGTACACGACTGGGGAGTCGGAGGGACTCACTGTACACTAATGGGGAGTCGGAGGGACACACTGTGCACTAATGGGGAGTAGGAGGGACACACTGTACACTAATGGGGAGTAGGAGGGACACACTGTACACTAATGGGGAGTCAGAGGGACACACTGTACACTAATGGGGAGTGGGAGTGACACACTGTGCACCAATGGGGAGCAGGAGGGACACACTGTACACTAATGGGGAGTAGGAGGGACACACTGTACACTAACGTGGAGTAGGAGGGACACACTGTACACTAATGGGGAGTTAGAGGGACGCACTGTGCACTAATCGGGAGTAGGAGGGACACACTGTACACGAATCGGGAGTAGGAAGGACACACTGTACACGACTGGGGAGTCGGAGGGACTCACTGTACACTAATGGGGAGTCGGAGGGACACACTGTGCACTAATGGGGAGCAGGAGGGACACACTGTACACTAATCGGGAGTAGGAGGGACACACTGTACACGACTGGGGCGTTAGAGTGACACACTGTTCACTAATGGGGAGTAGGAGGGACTCACTGTACACTAATGGGGAGTAGGAGGGACACACTGTACACTAATGGGGAGCAGGAGGGACTCACTGTACACTAACGGGGAGTAGGAGGGACACGCTGTACACTAATGGGGAGTAGGAGGGACACACTGTACACTAACGGGGAGTAGGAGGGACACACTGTACGCTAATAGGGAGTAGGAGTGATACACTGTACACTAATTGGGAGGAGGAGGGACACACTGTACACGACTGGGGAGTTAGAGGGACACACTGTACACTAATGGGGAGTAGGAGGGACACACTGTACACTAATGGGGAGTAGGAGGGACACACTGTACACTACTGGGGAGTGAGAGGGACACACTGTACACTAATGGGGAGTAGAAGGGACACACTGTACACTAATGGGGAGTAGGAGGGACACACTGTACACTAATTGGGAGTAGGAGGGACACACTGTACACTAATGGGGAGTAGGAGGGACACACTGTACACTAATGGGGAATAGGAGGGATACACTGTACACTAATTGGGAGTAGGAGGGACACACTGTACACTAATGGGGAGTTAGAGGGACACACTGTACACTACTGGGGAGTTAGAGGGACACACTGTACACTAATGGGGAGTAGGAGGGGCGCACTGTACACTACTGGGGAGTTAGAGGGACATACTGTACACTAATGGGGAGTTAGAGGGACACGCTGTGCACTAATGGGGAGTCAGAGGGACACACTGTACACTAATGGGGAGCAGGAGGGACACACTGCACACGAATGGGGAGTCGGAGGGACTCACTGTGCACTAATGGGGAGTAGGAGGGACACACTGTACACTAATGGGGAGTAGGAGGGACACACTGTACACTAATGGGGAGTAGGAGGGACACACTGTACACTAATGGGGAGTCGGAGGGACACACTGTACACTAATGGGGAGTAGGAGGGACACACTGTACACTAATGGGGAGTAGGAGGGACTCACTGTACACTAATGGGGAGTAGGAGGGACACACTGTACACTAATGGGGAGCAGGAGGGACTCACTGTACACTAACGGGGAGTAGCAGGGACACACTGTACACTAATGGGGAGTAGGAGGGACACACTGTACACTAACGGGGAGTAGGAGGGACACACTGTACGCTAATGGGGAGTAGGAGGGATACACTGTACACTAATTGGTAGTAGGAGGGACACACTGTACACTACTGGGGAGTTAGAGGGACACACTGTACACTAATGGGGAGTAGGAGGGACACACTGTACACTAATGGGGAGCAGGAGGGACACACTGTACACTAATTGGGAGTAGGAGGGACACACTGTACACTAATCGGGAGGAGGAGGGACACACTGTACACGACTGGGGCGTTAGAGTGACACACTGCACATGAATGGGGAGTCGGAGGGACTCACTGTACACTAATGGGGAGTAGGAGGGACACACTGTTCACTAATGGGGAGTCGGAGGGACTCACTGTACACTAATGGGGAGTAGGAGGGACACACTGTACACTAATGGGGAGCAGGAGGGACTCACTGTACATTAATGGGGAGTAGGAGGGACACGCTGCACACTAATGGGGAGTAGGAGGGACATACTGTACACTAACGGGGAGTAGGAGGGACACACTGTACGCTAATGGGGAGTAGGAGGGATACACTGTACACTAATTGGGAGTAGGAGGGACACACTGTACACTACTGGGGAGTTAGAGGGACACACTGTACACTAATGGGGAGTAGGAGGGACACACTGTACACTAATGGGGAGCAGGAGGGACACACTGTACACTACTGGGGAGTTAGAGGGACACACTGTACACTAATGGGGAGTAGGAGGGACACACTGTACACTAATTGGGAGTAGGAGGGACACACTGTACACTAATGGGGAGTAGGTGGGACACACTGTACACTAATGGGGAATAGGAGGGATACACTGTACACTAATTGGGAGTAGGAGGGACACACTGTGCACTAATGGGGAGTTAGAGGGACACACTGTGCACTACTGGGGAGTTAGAGGGACACACTGTACACTAATGGGGAGTAGGAGGGGCGCACTGTACACTACTGGGGAGTTAGAGGGACACACTGTACACTAACGGGGAGTAGGAGGGACACACTGTACACTAATGGGGAGTTAGAGGGACACGCTGTGCACTAATGGGGAGTCAGAGGGACACACTGTACACTAATGGGGAGTAGGAGGGACACACTGCACAAGAATGGGGAGTCGGAGGGACTCACTGTACACTAATGGGGAGTAGGAGGGACACACTGTGCACTAATGGGGAGTAGGAGGGACACACTGTACACTAATGGGGAGCAGGAGGGACACACTGTACACTAATGGGGAGTAGGAGGGACACACTGTACACTAATGGGGAGTCGGAGGGACACACTGTACACTAATGGGGAGTAGGAGGGACACACTGTACACTAATGGGGAGTAGGAGGGACTCACTGTACACTAATGGGGAGTAGGAGGGACACACTGTACACTAATGGGGAGCAGGAGGGACTCACTGTTCACTAACGGGGAGTAGGAGGGACACACTGTACACTAATGGGGAGTAGGAGGGACACACTGTACACTAACGGGGAGTAGGAGGGACACACTGTACGCTAATGGGGAGTAGGAGGGATACACTGTACACTAATTGGGAGTAGGAGGGACACACTGTACACTACTGGGGAGTTAGAGGGACACACTGTACACTAATGGGGAGTAGGAGGGACACACTGTACACTAATTGGGAGTAGGAGGGACACACTGTACACTAATGGGGAGTAGGAGGGACACACTGTACACTAATGGGGAATAGGAGGGATACACTGTACACTAATTGGGAGTAGGAGGGACACACTGTACACTAATGGGGAGTTAGAGGGACACACTGTACACTAATGGGGAGTAGGAGGGACACACTGTACACTAATGGGGAGTAGGAGGGACACACTGTACACTACTGGGGAGTTAGAGGGACACACTGTACACTAATGTGGAGTTCGAGGGACACGCTGTGCACTAATGGGGAGTAGGAGGGACACACTGTACACGACTGGGGAGTTGGAGGGACACACTGTACACTAATGGGGAGTAGGAGGGACACACTGTATATTAATGGGGAGTAGGAGCGACACACTGTACATTAATGGGGAGTAGGAGGGACTCACTGTACACTAATGTGGAGTAGGAGGGACACACTGTACACTAGCGGGGAGTAGGAGGGACACACTGTACACTAATGGGGAGTAGGAGGGACAGAATGTACACTAATGGGGAGTAGGAGGGACACACTGTACACTAATGGGGAGTAGGAGGGACACACTGTACGCTAATGGGGAGTAGGAGGGACACACTGTACACTAATGGGGAGTAGGAGGGACACACTGTACACTACTGGGGAGTAGGAGGGACACACTGTACACTAATGGGGAGTAGGAGGGACACACTGTACACTACTGGGGAGTTAGAGGGACACACTGTACACTAATGGGGAGTAGGAGGGACACACTGTACACTAATGGGGAGTAGTAGGGACACACTGTACACTAATTGGGAGTAGGAGGGACACACTGTACACTAATGGGGAGTAGGAGGGACACACTGTACACTAATGGGGAATAGGAGGGATACACTGTACACGAATTGGGAGTAGGAGGGACACACTGTACACTAATGGGGAGTTAGAGGGACACACTGTACACTACTGGGGAGTTAGAGGGACACACTGTACACTAATGGGGAGTAGGAGGGGCGCACTGTACACTACTGGGGAGTTAGAGGGACATTCTGTACACTAATGGGGAGTTAGAGGGACACGCTGTGCACGAATGGGGAGTCAGAGGGACACACTGCACACAAATGGGGAGTCGGAGGGACTCACTGTACACTAATGGGGAGTAGGAGGGACACACTGTGCACTAATTGGGAGTAGGAGGGACACACTGTACACTAATGGGGAGTAGGAGGGACACACTGTACACTAATGGGGAGTAGGAGGGACACACTGTACACTAATGGGGAGTCGGAGGGACACACTGTACACTAATGGGGAGTAGGAGGGACACACTGTACACTAATGGGGAGTAGGAGGGACTCACTGTACACTAACGGGGAGTAGGAGGGACACGCTGTACACTAATGGGGAGTCGGAGGGACACACTGTACACTAACGGGGAGTAGGAGGGACACACTGTACGCTAATGGGGAGTAGGAGGGATACACTGTACACTAATTGGGAGTAGGAGGGACACACTGTACACTACTGGGGAGTTAGAGGGACACACTGTACACTAATGGGGAGTAGGAGGGACACACTGTACACTAATGGGGAGTAGGAGGGACACACTGTACACTAATTGGGAGTAGGAGGGACACACTGTACACTAATGGGGAGTAGGAGGGACACACTGTACACCAATGGGGAATAGGAGGGATACACTGTGCACTAATTGGGAGTAGGAGGGACACACTGTACACTACTGGGGAGTTAGAGGGACACACTGTACACTAATGTGGAGTTCGAGGGACACGCTGTGTACTAATGGGGAGTAGGAGGGACACACTGTAAACGACTGGGGAGTTGGAGGGACACACTGTACACTAATGGGGAGTAGGAGGGACACACTGTACATTAATGGGGAGTAGGAGCGACACACTGTACATTAATGGGGAGTAGGAGGGACTCACTGTACACTAATGTGGAGTCGGAGGGACACACTTTACACTAGCGGGGAGTAGGAGGGACACACTGTACACTAATGGGGAGTAGGAGGGACAGAATGTACACTAATGGGGAGTAGGAGGGACACACTGTACACTAATGGGGAGGAGGAGGGACACACTGTACACTAATGGGGAGTAGGAGGGACACACTGTACACTAATGGGGAGTAGGAGGGACACACTGTACACTAATGGGGAGTAGGAGGGACACACTGTACACTAATGGGGAGTTAGAGGGACACACTGTGCACTAATTGGGAGCAGGAGGGACACACTGTACACTAATCGGGAGTAGGAGGGACACACTGTACACGACTGGGGCGTTAGAGTGACACACTGCACACGAATGGGGAGTCGGAGGGACTCACTGTACACTAATGGGGAGTAGGAGGGACACACTGTTCACTCATGGGGAGTAGGAGGGACTCACTGTACACTAATGGGGAGTAGGAGGGACACACTGTACACTAATGGGGAGCAGGAGGGACTCACTGTACATTAATGGGGAGCAGGAGGGACACGCTGCACACTAATGGGGAGTAGGAGGGACACACTGTACACTGACGGGGAGTAGGAGGGACACACTGTACACTAATGGGGAGCAGGAGGGACACACTGTACACTAATTGGGAGTAGGAGGGACACACTGTACACTAATGGGGAGTTAGAGGGACACACTGTGCACTAATTGGGAGCAGGAGGGACACACTGTACACTAATCGGGAGTAGGAGGGACACACTGTACACGACTGGGGCGTTAGAGTGACACACTGCACACGAATGGGGAGTCGGAGGGACTCACTGTACACGAATGGGGAGTAGGAGGGACACACTGTTCACTAATGGGGAGTAGGAGGGACTCACTGTACACTAATGGGGAGTAGGAGGGACACACTGTACACTAATGGGGAGCAGGAGGGACTCACTGTACATTAATGGGGAGTAGGAGGGACACGCTGCACACTAATGGGGAGTAGGAGGGACACACTGTACACTAACGGGGAGTAGGAGGGACACACTCTCCGCTAATGGGGAGTAGGAGGGATACACTGTACACTAATTGGGAGTAGGAGGGACACACTGTACACTACTGGGGAGTTAGAGGGACACACTGTACACTAATGGGGAGTAGGAGGGACACACTGTACACTAATGGGGAGTAGAAGGGACACACTGTACACGACTGGGGAGTTAGAGGGACACACTGTACACTAATGGGGAGTAGGAGGGACACACTGTACACTAATGGGGAGTAGGAGGGACACACTGTACACTAATTGGGAGTAGGAGGGACACACTGTACACTAATGGGGAGTAGGTGGGACACACTGTACACTAATGGGGAATAGGAGGGATACACTGTACACTAATTGGGAGTAGGAGGGACACACTGTACACTAATCGGGAGTTAGAGGGACACACTGTACACTACTGGGGAGTTAGAGGGACACACTGTACACTAATGGGGAGTTAGAGGGACACACTGTACACTAATGGGGAGTAGGAGGGACACACTGTGCACTAATGGGGAGTAGGAGGGACACACTGTACACTAATGGGGAGTAGGAGGGACTCACTGTACACTAATGGGGAGTAGGAGGGACACACTGTACACTAATGGGGAGTAGGAGGGACACACTGTACACTAATGGGGAGTCGGAGGGACACACTGTACACTAATGGGGAGTAGGAGGGACACACTGTACACTAATGGGGAGTAGGAGGGACTCACTGTACACTAATGGGGAGTAGGAGGGACACACTGTACACTAATGGGGAGCAGGAGGGACTCACTGTACACGAACGGGGAGTAGGGGGGACACACTGTACACTAATGGGGAGTAGGAGGGACACACTGTACGCTAATGGGGAGTAGGAGGGATACACTGTACACTAATTGGGAGTAGGAGGGACACACTGTACACTACTGGGGAGTTAGAGGGACACACTGTACACTAATGGGGAGTAGGAGGGACACACTGTACGCTAATGGGGAGTAGGAGGGACACACTGTACACTACTGGGGAGTTAGAGGGACACACTGTACACTAATGGGGAGTAGGAGGGACACACTGTACACTAATGGGGAGTAGGAGGGACACACTGCACACTAATTGGGAGTAGGAGGGACACACTGTACACTAATGGGGAGTAGGAGGGACACACTGTACACTAATGGGGAATAGGAGGGATACACTGTACACTAATGGGGAGTAGGAGGGACACACTGTACACTAATGGGGAGTTAGAGGGACACACTGTACACTAATGGGGAGTAGGAGGGACACACTGTACACTAATGGGGAGTCGGAGGGACACACTGTACACTACTGGGGAGTTAGAGGGACACACTGTACACTAATGTGGAGTTCAAGGGTCACGCTGTGCACTAATGGGGAGTAGGAGGGACACACTGTACACGACTGGGGAGTTGGAGGGACACACTGTACACTAATGCGGAGTAGGAGGGACACACTGTACATTAATGGGGAGTAGGAGCGACACACTCTACATTAATGGGGAGTCGGAGGGACTCACTGTACACTAATGTGGAGTAGGAGGGACACACTGTACACTAGCGGGGAGTAGGAGGGACACACTGTACACTAATGGGGAGTAGGAGGGACACACTGTACGCTAATGGGGAGTAGGAGGGACACACTGTACACTAATGGGGAGTAGGAGGGACACACTGTACACTACTGGGGAGTAGGAGGGACACACTGTACACTAATGGGGAGTAGGAGGGACACACTGTACACTACTGGGGAGTTAGAGGGACACACTGCACACTAATGGGGAGTAGGAGGGACACACTGTACACTAATGGGGAGTAGGAGGGACACACTGTACACTAATTGGGAGTAGGAGGGACACACTGTACACTAATGGGGAGTAGGAGGGACACACTGTACACTAATGGGGAATAGGAGGGATACACTGTACACTAATTGGGAGTAGGAGGGACACACTGTACACTAATGGGGAGTTAGAGGGACACACTGTACACTACTGGGGAGTTAGAGGGACACACTGTACACTAATGGGGAGTAGGAGGGGCGCACTGTACACTACTGGGGAGTTGGAGGGACATTCTGTACACTAATGGGGAGTTAGAGGGACACGCTGTGCACTAATGGGGAGTCAGAGGGACACACTGTACACTAATGTGGAGTAGGAGGGACACACTGCACACGAATGGGGAGTCGGAGGGACTCACTGTACACTAATGGGGAGTAGGAGGGACACACTGTGCACTAATGGGGAGTAGGAGGGACACACTGTACACTAATGGGGAGTAGGAGGGACACACTGTACACTAATGGGGAGTAGGAGGGATACACTGTACACTAATGGGGAGTCGGAGGGACACACTGTACACTAATGGGGAGTAGGAGGGACACACTGTACACTAATGGGGAGTAGGAGGGACTCACTGTACACTAACGGGGAGTAGGAGGGACACGCTGTACACTAATGGGGAGTAGGAGGGACACACTGTACACTAACGGGGAGTAGGAGGGACACACTGTACGCTAATGGGGAGTAGGAGGGATACACTGTACACTAATTGGGAGTAGGAGGGACACACTGTACACTACTGGGGAGTTAGAGGGACACACTGTACACTAATGGGGAGTAGGAGGGACACACTGTACACTAATGGGGAGTAGGAGGGACACACTGTACACTAATTGGGAGTAGGAGGGACACACTGTACACTAATGGGGAGTAGGAGGGACACACTGTACGCTAATGGGGAGTAGGAGGGATACACTGTACACTAATTGGGAGTAGGAGGGACACACTGTACACTACTGGGGAGTTAGAGGGACACACTGTACACTAATGGGGAGTAGGAGGGACACACTGTACACTAATGGGGAGTAGGAGGGACACACTGTACACTAATGGGGAGTAGGAGGGACACACTGTGCACTAATGGGGAGTAGGAGGGACACACTGTACACTAATGGGGAGTAGGAGGGACACACTGTACACTAATGGGGAGTAGGAGGGATACACTGTACACTAATGGGGAGTCGGAGGGACACACTGTACACTAATGGGGAGTAGGAGGGACACACTGTACACTAATGGGGAGTAGGAGGGACTCACTGTACACTAACGGGGAGTAGGAGGGACACGCTGTACACTAATGGGGAGTAGGAGGGACACACTGTACACTAACGGGGAGTAGGAGGGACACACTGTACACTAACGGGGAGTAGGAGGGACACACTGTACGCTAATGGGGAGTAGGAGGGATACACTGTACACTAATTGGGAGTAGGAGGGACACACTGTACACTACTGGGGAGTTAGAGGGACACACTGTACACTAATGGGGAGTAGGAGGGACACACTGTACACTAATGGGGAGTAGGAGGGACACACTGTACACTAATTGGGAGTAGGAGGGACACACTGTACACTAATGGGGAGTACGAGGGACACACTGTACACTAATGGGGAATAGGAGGGATACACTGTACACTAATTGGGAGTCGGAGGGACACACTGTACACTACTGGGGAGTTAGAGGGACACACTGTACACTAATGTGGAGTTCGAGGGACACGCTGTGCACTAATGGGGAGTAGGAGGGACACACTGTAAACGACTGGGGAGTTGGAGGGACACACTGTACACTAATGGGGAGTAGGAGGGACACACTGTACATTAATGGGGAGTAGGAGCGACACACTGTACATTAATGGGGAGTAGGAGGGACTCACTGTACACTAATGTGGAGTCGGAGGGACACACTGTACACTAGCGGGGAGTAGGAGGGACACACTGTACACTAATGGGGAGTAGGAGGGACAGAATGTACACTAATGGGGAGTAGGAGGGACACACTGTGCGCTAATGGGGAGTAGGAGGGACACACTGTACACTAATGGGGAGTAGGAGGGACACACTGTACACTAACGGGGAGTAGGAGGGACACACTGTACACTAATGGGGAGTTAGAGGGACACACTGTGCACTAATCGGGAGTAGGAGGGACACACTGTACACGAATCGGGAGTAGGAGGGACACACTGTACACTAATGGGGAGTTAGAGGGACACACTGCACACGAATGGGGAGTCGGAGGGACTCACTGTACACTAATGGGGAGTAGGAGGGACACACTGTGCACTAATGGGGAGTAGGAGGGACACACTGTGCACTAATGGGGAGTAGGAGGGACACACTGTACACTAATGGGGAGTAGGAGGGACACACTGTACGCTAATGGGGAGTAGAAGGGACACACTGTACACTAATCGGGAGTAGGAGGGACACACTGTACACTAATGGGGAGTGGGAGGGACACACTGTGCACCAATGGGGAGCAGGAGGGACAGAATGTACACTAATCGGGAGTAGGAGGTACACACTGTACACGACTGGGGCGTTTGAGTGACACACTGCACACGAATGGGGAGTCGGAGGGACTCACTGTACACTAATGGGGAGTAGGAGGGACACACTGTGCACTAATGGGGAGTAGGAGGGACACACTGTACACTAATGGGGAGTAGGAGGGACACACTGTACACTAATGGGGAGTCGGAGGGACTCACTGTGCACTAACGGGGAGTTGGAGGGACACACTGTACACTAATTGGGAGTCGGAGGGACACACTGTTCACTAATGGGGAGTAGGAGGGACTCACTGTACACTAATGGGGAGTAGGAGGGACACACTGTACACTAATCGGGAGCAGGAGGGACTCACTGTACACTAACGGGGAGTAGGAGGGACACGCTGTACACTAATGGGGAGTAGGAGGACACACTGTACACTAACGGGGAGTTGGAGGGACACACTGTACGCTAATGGGGAGTAGGAGGGATACACTGTACACTAATTGGGAGTAGGAGGGACACACTGTACACTACTGGGGAGTTAGAGGGACACACTGTACACTCATGGGGAGTAGGAGGGACACACTGTACACTAATGGGGAGTAGGAGGGACACACTGTACACTACTGGGGAGTTAGAGGGACACACTGTACACTAATGGGGAGTCGGAGGGACTCACTGTGCACTAACGGGGTGTTGGAGGGACACACTGTACACTAATGGGGAGTCGGAGGGACACACTGTTCACTAATGGGGAGTAGGAGGGACTCACTGTACACTAATGGGGAGTAGGAGGGACACACTGTACACTAATGGGGAGCAGGAGGGACTCACTGTACACTAACGGGGAGTAGGAGGGACACGCTGTACACTAATGGGGAGTAGGAGGGACACACTTTACACTAACGGGGAGTAGGAGGGACACACTGTACGCTAATGGGGAGTAGGAGGGATACACTGTACACTAATTGGGAGTAGGAGGGACACACTGTACACTACTGGGGAGTTAGAGGGACACACTGTACACTAATGGGGAGTAGGAGGGACACACTGTACACTAATGGGGAGTAGGAGGGACACACTGTACACTACTGGGGAGTTAGAGGGACACACTGTACACTAATGGGGAGTAGGAGGGACACACTGTACACTAATGGGGAGTAGGAGGGACACACTGTACACTAATTGGGAGTAGGAGGGACACACTGTACACTAATGGGGAGTAGGAGGGACACACTGTACACTAATGGGGAATAGGAGGGATACACTGTACACTAATTGGGAGTCGGAGGGACACACTGTACACTACTGGGGAGTTAGAGGGACACACTGTACACTAATGTGGAGTTCGAGGGACACGCTGTGCACTAATGGGGAGTAGGAGGGACACACTGTAAACGACTGGGGAGTTGGAGGGACACACTGTACACTAATGGGGAGTAGGAGGGACACACTGTACATTAATGGGGAGTAGGAGCGACACACTGTACATTAATGGGGAGTAGGAGGGACTCACTGTACACTAATGTGGAGTCGGAGGGACACACTGTACACTAGCGGGGAGTAGGAGGGACACACTGTACACTAATGGGGAGTAGGAGGGACAGAATGTACACTAATGGGGAGTAGGAGGGACACACTGTGCGCTAATGGGGAGTAGGAGGGACACACTGTACACTAATGGGGAGTAGGAGGGACACACTGTACACTAACGGGGAGTAGGAGGGACACACTGTACACTAATGGGGAGTTAGAGGGACACACTGTGCACTAATCGGGAGTAGGAGGGACACACTGTACACGAATCGGGAGTAGGAGGGACACACTGTACACTAATGGGGAGTTAGAGGGACACACTGCACACGAATGGGGAGTCGGAGGGACTCACTGTACACTAATGGGGAGTAGGAGGGACACACTGTGCACTAATGGGGAGTAGGAGGGACACACTGTACACTAATGGGGAGTAGGAGGGACACACTGTACACTAATGGGGAGTAGGAGGGACACACTGTACGCTAATGGGGAGTAGAAGGGACACACTGCACACTAATCGGGAGTAGGAGGGACACACTGTACACTAATGGGGAGTGGGAGGGACACACTGTGCACCAATGGGGAGCAGGAGGGACAGAATGTACACTAATCGGGAGTAGGAGGTACACACTGTACACGACTGGGGCGTTAGAGTGACACACTGCACACGAATGGGGAGTCGGAGGGACTCACTGTACACTAATGGGGAGTAGGAGGGACACACTGTGCACTAATGGGGAGTAGGAGGGACACACTGTACACTAATGGGGAGTAGGAGGGACACACTGTACACTAATGGGGAGTCGGAGGGACTCACTGTGCACTAACGGGGAGTTGGAGGGACACACTGTACACTAATTGGGAGTCGGAGGGACACACTGTTCACTAATGGGGAGTAGGAGGGACTCACTGTACACTAATGGGGAGTAGGAGGGACACACTGTACACTAATGGGGAGCAGGAGGGACTCACTGTACACTAACGGGGAGTAGGAGGGACACGCTGTACACTAATGGGGAGTAGGAGGGACACACTGTACACTAACGGGGAGTAGGAGGGACACACTGTACGCGAATGGGGAGTTGGAGGGATACACTGTACACTAATTGGGAGTAGGAAGGACACACTGTACACTACTGGGGAGTTAGAGGGACACACTGTACACTAATGGGGAGTAGGAGGGACACACTGTACACTAATGGGGAGTAGGAGGGACACACTGTACACTACTGGGGAGTTAGAGGGACACACTGTACACTAATGGGGAGTCGGAGGGACTCACTGTGCACTGACGGGGAGTTGGAGGGACACACTGTACACTAATGGGGAGTCGGAGGGACACACTGTTCACTAATGGGGAGTAGGAGGGACTCACTGTACACTAATGGGGAGTAGGAGGGACACACTGTACACTAATGGGGAGCAGGAGGGACTCACTGTACACTAACGGGGAGTAGGAGGGACACGCTGTACACTAATGGGGAGTAGGAGGGACACACTGTACACTAACGGGGAGTAGGAGGGACACACTGTATGCTAATGGGGAGTAGGAGGGATACACTGTACACTAATTGGGAGTAGGAGGGACACACTGTACACTACTGGGGAGTTAGAGGGACACACTGTACACTAATGGGGAGTAGGAGGGACACACTGTACACTAATGGGGAGTAGGAGGGACACACTGTACACTACTGGGGAGTTAGAGGGACACACTGTACACTAATGGGGAGTAGGAGGGACACACTGTACACTAATGGGGAGTAGGAGGGACACACTGTACACTAATTGGGAGTAGGAGGGACACACTGTACACTAATGGGGAGTAGGAGGGACACACTGTACACTAATGGGGAATAGGAGGGATACACTGTACACTAATTGGGAGTAGGAGGGACACACTGTACACTAATGGGGAGTTAGAGGGACACACTGTACACTACTGGGGAGTTAGAGGGACACACTGTACACTAATGGGGAGTAGGAGGGGCGCACTGTACACTACTGGGGAGTTAGAGGGACATACTGTACACTAATGGGGAGTAGGAGGGACACACTGTACACTAATGGGGAGTCGGAGGGACACACTGTACACTACTGGGGAGTAGGAGGGACACACTGTGCACTAATGGGGAGTAGGAGGGACACACTGTACACTAATGGGGAGTAGGAGGGACACACTGTACACTAATTGGGAGTAGGAGGGACACACTGTACACTAATGGGGAGTAGGAGGGACACACTGTACACTAATGGGGAGTAGGAGGGACACACTGTACACTAATGGGGAGTAGGAGGGACACACTGTACACTAATGGGGAGTAGGAGGGACACACTCCACACTAATGGGGAGTAGGAGGGACACACTGTACACGAATGGGGAGTAGGAGGGACACACTGTACACTAATGGGGAGTAGGAGGGACACACTGTGCACTAATGGGGAGTAGGAGGGACACACTGTACACTAATGGGGAGT
This sequence comes from Heptranchias perlo, assembly GCF_035084215.1. Taxonomy (NCBI): domain Eukaryota; kingdom Metazoa; phylum Chordata; class Chondrichthyes; order Hexanchiformes; family Hexanchidae; genus Heptranchias; species Heptranchias perlo. Next base: position 51,026,421 of record NC_090343.1, on the reverse strand, counting down.
AGGAGGGACACACTGTACACTGATGGGGAGTAGGAGGGACACACTGTAAACTACTGGGGAGTCGGAGGGACACACTGTACACTAATGGGGAGTAGGAGGGACACACTGTACACTAATGGGGAGTAGGAGGGACTCACTGTACACTAATGGGGAGTAGGAGGGACACACTGTACACTAATGGGGAGCAGGAGGGACTCACTGTACACTAATGGGGAGTAGGAGGGACACACTGTACACTAATGGGGAGTAGGAGGGACTCACTGTACACTAATGGGGAGCAGGAGGGACTCACTGTACACTAACGGGGAGTAGGAGGGACACACTGTACACTAATGGGGAGTAGGAGGGACACACTGTACACTAATGGGGAGTAGGAGGGACACACTGTACACTAATGGGGAGTAGGAGGGACACACTGTGCACTAATGGGGAGTAGGAGGGACACACTTTACACTAATGGGGAGTAGGAGGGACTCACTGTACACTAATGGGGAGTAGGAGGGACACACTGTACACTAATGGGGAGTAGGAGGGACACACTGTACACTAATGGGGAGTCGGAGGGACACACTGTACACTAATGGGGAGTAGGAGGGACACACTGTACACTAATGGGGAGTAGGAGGGACTCACTGTACACTAATGGGGAGTAGGAGGGACACACTGTACACTAATGGGGAGCAGGAGGGACTCACTGTACACTAACGGGGAGTAGGAGGGACACACTGTACACTAATGGGGAGTAGGAGGGACACACTGTACGCTAATGGGGAGTAGGAGGGATACACTGTACACTAATTGGGAGTAGGAGGGACACACTGTACACTACTGGGGAGTTAGAGGGACACACTGTACACTAATGGGGAGTAGGAGGGACACACTGTACGCTAATGGGGAGTAGGAGGGACACACTGTACACTACTGGGGAGTTAGAGGGACACACTGTACACTAATGGGGAGTAGGAGGGACACACTGTACACTAATGGGGAGTAGGAGGGACACACTGTACGCTAATGGGGAGTAGAAGGGACACACTGTACACTAATCGGGAGTAGGAGGGACACACTGTACACTAATGGGGAGTGGGAGGGACACACTGTGCACCAATGGGGAGCAGGAGGGACAGAATGTACACTAATCGGGAGTAGGAGGTACACACTGTACACGACTGGGGCGTTAGAGTGACACACTGCACACGAATGGGGAGTCGGAGGGACTCACTGTACACTAATGGGGAGTAGGAGGGACACACTGTGCACTAATGGGGAGTAGGAGGGACACACTGTACACTAATGGGGAGTAGGAGGGACACACTGTACACTAATGGGGAGTCGGAGGGACTCACTGTGCACTAACGGGGAGTTGGAGGGACACACTGTACACTAATTGGGAGTCGGAGGGACACACTGTTCACTAATGGGGAGTAGGAGGGACTCACTGTACACTAATGGGGAGTAGGAGGGACACACTGTACACTAATGGGGAGCAGGAGGGACTCACTGTACACTAACGGGGAGTAGGAGGGACACGCTGTACACTAATGGGGAGTAGGAGGGACACACTGTACACTAACGGGGAGTAGGAGGGACACACTGTACGCTAATGGGGAGTAGGAGGGATACACTGTACACTAATTGGGAGTAGGAGGGACACACTGTACACTACTGGGGAGTTAGAGGGACACACTGTACACTAATGGGGAGTAGGAGGGACACACTGTACACTAATGGGGAGTAGGAGGGACACACTGTACACTACTGGGGAGTTAGAGGGACACACTGTACACTAATGGGGAGTCGGAGGGACTCACTGTGCACTAACGGGGAGTTGGAGGGACACACTGTACACTAATGGGGAGTCGGAGGGACACACTGTTCACTAATGGGGAGTAGGAGGGACTCACTGCACACTAATGGGGAGTAGGAGGGACACACTGTACACTAATGGGGAGCAGGAGGGACTCACTGTACACTAACGGGGAGTAGGAGGGACACGCTGTACACTAATGGGGAGTAGGAGGGACACACTTTACACTAACGGGGAGTAGGAGGGACACACTGTACGCTAATGGGGAGTAGGAGGGATACACTGTACACTAATTGGGAGTAGGAGGGACACACTGTACACTACTGGGGAGTTAGAGGGACACACTGTACACTAATGGGGAGTAGGAGGGACACACTGTACACTAATGGGGAGTAGGAGGGACACACTGTACACTACTGGGGAGTTAGAGGGACACACTGTACACTAATGGGGAGTAGGAGGGACACACTGTACACTAATGGGGAGTAGGAGGGACACACTGTACACTAATTGGGAGTAGGAGGGACACACTGTACACTAATGGGGAGTAGGAGGGACACACTGTACACTAATGGGGAATAGGAGGGATACACTGTACACTAATTGGGAGTCGGAGGGACACACTGTACACTACTGGGGAGTTAGAGGGACACACTGTACACTAATGTGGAGTTCGAGGGACACGCTGTGCACTAATGGGGAGTAGGAGGGACACACTGTAAACGACTGGGGAGTTGGAGGGACACACTGTACACTAATGGGGAGTAGGAGGGACACACTGTACATTAATGGGGAGTAGGAGCGACACACTGTACATTAATGGGGAGTAGGAGGGACTCACTGTACACTAATGTGGAGTCGGAGGGACACACTGTACACTAGCGGGGAGTAGGAGGGACACACTGTACACTAATGGGGAGTAGGAGGGACAGAATGTACACTAATGGGGAGTAGGAGGGACACACTGTGCGCTAATGGGGAGTAGGAGGGACACACTGTACACTAATGGGGAGTAGGAGGGACACACTGTACACAAACGGGGAGTAGGAGGGACACACTGTACACTAATGGGGAGTTAGAGGGACACACTGTGCACTAATCGGGAGTAGGAGGGACACACTGTACACGAATCGGGAGTAGGAGGGACACACTGTACACTAATGGGGAGTTAGAGGGACACACTGCACACGAATGGGGAGTCGGAGGGACTCACTGTACACTAATGGGGAGTAGGAGGGACACACTGTGCACTAATGGGGAGTAGGAGGGACACACTGTACACTAATGGGGAGTAGGAGGGACACACTGTACACTAATGGGGAGTAGGAGGGACACACTGTACGCTAATGGGGAGTAGAAGGGACACACTGTACACTAATCGGGAGTAGGAGGGACACACTGTACACTAATGGGGAGTGGGAGGGACACACTGTGCACCAATGGGGAGCAGGAGGGACAGAATGTACACTAATCGGGAGTAGGAGGTACACACTGTACACGACTGGGGCGTTAGAGTGACACACTGCACACGAATGGGGAGTCGGAGGGACTCACTGTACACTAATGGGGAGTAGGAGGGACACACTGTGCACTAATGGGGAGTAGGAGGGACACACTGTACACTAATGGGGAGTAGGAGGGACACACTGTACACTAATGGGGAGTCGGAGGGACTCACTGTGCACTAACGGGGAGTTGGAGGGACACACTGTACACTAATTGGGAGTCGGAGGGACACACTGTTCACTAATGGGGAGTAGGAGGGACTCACTGTACACTAATGGGGAGTAGGAGGGACACACTGTACACTAATGGGGAGCAGGAGGGACTCACTGTACACTAACGGGGAGTAGGAGGGACACGCTGTACACTAATGGGGAGTAGGAGGGACACACTGTACACTAACGGGGAGTAGGAGGGACACACTGTACGCGAATGGGGAGTAGGAGGGATACACTGTACACTAATTGGGAGTAGGAAGGACACACTGTACACTACTGGGGAGTTAGAGGGACACACTGTACACTAATGGGGAGTAGGAGGGACACACTGTACACTAATGGGGAGTAGGAGGGACACACTGTACACTACTGGGGAGTTAGAGGGACACACTGTACACTAATGGGGAGTCGGAGGGACTCACTGTGCACTAACGGGGAGTTGGAGGGACACACTGTACACTAATGGGGAGTCGGAGGGACACACTGTTCACTAATGGGGAGTAGGAGGGACTCACTGTACACTAATGGGGAGTAGGAGGGACACACTGTACACTAATGGGGAGCAGGAGGGACTCACTGTACACTAACGGGGAGTAGGAGGGACACGCTACACTAATGGGGAGTAGGAGGGACACACTGTACACTAACGGGGAGTAGGAGGGACACACTGTATGCTAATGGGGAGTAGGAGGGATACACTGTACACTAATTGGGAGTAGGAGGGACACACTGTACACTACTGGGGAGTTAGAGGGATACACTGTACACTAATGGGGAGTAGGAGGGACACACTGTACACTAATGGGGAGTAGGAGGGACACACTGTACACTACTGGGGAGTTAGAGGGACACACTGTACACTAATGGGGAGTAGGAGGGACACACTGTACACTAATGGGGAGTAGGAGGGACACACTGTACACTAATTGGGAGTAGGAGGGACACACTGTACACTAATGGGGAGTAGGAGGGACACACTGTACACTAATGGGGAATAGGAGGGATACACTGTACACTAATTGGGAGTAGGAGGGACACACTGTACACTAATGGGGAGTTAGAGGGACACACTGTACACTACTGGGGAGTTAGAGGGACACACTGTACACTAATGGGGAGTAGGAGGGGCGCACTGTACACTACTGGGGAGTTAGAGGGACATACTGTACACTAATGGGGAGTAGGAGGGACACACTGTACACTAATGGGGAGTCGGAGGGACACACTGTACACTACTGGGGAGTAGGAGGGACACACTGTGCACTAATGGGGAGTAGGAGGGACACACTGTACACTAATGGGGAGTAGGAGGGACACACTGTACACTAATTGGGAGTAGGAGGGACACACTGTACACTAATGGGGAGTAGGAGGGACACACTGTACACTAATGGGGAGTAGGAGGGACACACTGTACACTAATGGGGAGTAGGAGGGACACACTGTACACTAATGGGGAGTAGGAGGGACACACTCCACACTAATGGGGAGTAGGAGGGACACACTGTACACGAATGGGGAGTAGGAGGGACACACTGTACACTAATGGGGAGTAGGAGGGACACACTGTGCACTAATGGGGAGTAGGAGGGACACACTGTACACTAATGGGGAGTAGGAGGGACACACTGTACACTGATGGGGAGTAGGAGGGACACACTGTAAACTACTGGGGAGTCGGAGGGACACACTGTACACTAATGGGGAGTAGGAGGGACACACTGTACACTAATGGGGAGTAGGAGGGACTCACTGTACACTAATGGGGAGTAGGAGGGACACACTGTACACTAATGGGGAGCAGGAGGGACTCACTGTACACTAATGGGGAGTAGGAGGGACACACTGTACACTAATGGGGAGTAGGAGGGACTCACTGTACACTAATGGGGAGCAGGAGGGACTCACTGTACACTAACGGGGAGTAGGAGGGACACACTGTACACTAATGGGGAGTAGGAGGGACACACTGTACACTAATGGGGAGTAGGAGGGACACACTGTACACTAATGGGGAGTAGGAGGGACACACTGTGCACTAATGGGGAGTAGGAGGGACACACTTTACACTAATGGGGAGTAGGAGGGACTCACTGTACACTAATGGGGAGTAGGAGGGACACACTGTACACTAATGGGGAGTAGGAGGGACACACTGTACACTAATGGGGAGTCGGAGGGACACACTGTACACTAATGGGGAGTAGGAGGGACACACTGTACACTAATGGGGAGTAGGAGGGACTCACTGTACACTAATGGGGAGTAGGAGGGACACACTGTACACTAATGGGGAGCAGGAGGGACTCACTGTACACTAACGGGGAGTAGGAGGGACACACTGTACACTAATGGGGAGTAGGAGGGACACACTGTACGCTAATGGGGAGTAGGAGGGATACACTGTACACTAATTGGGAGTAGGAGGGACACACTGTACACTACTGGGGAGTTAGAGGGACACACTGTACACTAATGGGGAGTAGGAGGGACACACTGTACGCTAATGGGGAGTAGGAGGGACACACTGTACACTACTGGGGAGTTAGAGGGACACACTGTACACTAATGGGGAGTAGGAGGGACACACTGTACGCTAATGGGGAGTAGGAGGGACACACTGTACACTAATGGGGAGTAGGAGGGACACACTGTACACTAATTGGGAGTAGGAGGGACACACTGTACACTAATGGGGAGTAGGAGGGACACACTGTACACTAATGGGGAATAGGAGGGATACACTGTACACTAATGGGGAGTAGGAGGGACACACTGTACACTAATGGGGAGTTAGAGGGACACACTGTACACTAATGGGGAGTAGGAGGGACACACTGTACACTAATGGGGAGTAGGAGGGACACACTGTACACTACTGGGGAGTTAGAGGGACACACTGTACACTAATGTGGAGTTCGAGGGACACGCTGTGCACTAATGGGGAGTAGGAGGGACACACTGTACACGACTGGGGAGTTGGAGGGACACACTGTACACTAATGCGGAGTAGGAGGGACACACTGTACATTAATGGGGAGTAGGAGCGACACACTCTACATTAATGGGGAGTCGGAGGGACTCACTGTACACTAATGTGGAGTAGGAGGGACACACTGTACACTAGCGGGGAGTAGGAGGGACACACTGTACACTAATGGGGAGTAGGAGGGACAGAATGTACACTAATGGGGAGTAGGAGGGACACACTGTACACTAATGGGGAGTAGGAGGGACACACTGTACGCTAATGGGGAGTAGGAGGGACACACTGTACACTAATGGGGAGTAGGAGGGACACACTGTACACTACTGGGGAGTAGGAGGGACACACTGTACACTAATGGGGAGTAGGAGGGACACACTGTACACTACTGGGGAGTTAGAGGGACACACTGCACACTAATGGGGAGTAGGAGGGACACACTGTACACTAATGGGGAGTAGGAGGGACACACTGTACACTAATTGGGAGTAGGAGGGACACACTGTACACTAATGGGGAATAGGAGGGATACACTGTACACTAATTGGGAGTAGGAGGGACACACTGTACACTAATGGGGAGTTAGAGGGACACACTGTACACTACTGGGGAGTTAGAGGGACACACTGTACACTAATGGGGAGTAGGAGGGGCGCACTGTACACTACTGGGGAGTTGGAGGGACATTCTGTACACTAATGGGGAGTTAGAGGGACACGCTGTGCACTAATGGGGAGTCAGAGGGACACACTGTACACTAATGGGGAGTAGGAGGGACACACTGCACACGAATGGGGAGTCGGAGGGACTCACTGTACACTAATGGGGAGTAGGAGGGACACACTGTGCACTAATGGGGAGTAGGAGGGACACACTGTACACTAATGGGGAGTAGGAGGGACACACTGTACACTAATGGGGAGTAGGAGGGATACACTGTACACTAATGGGGAGTCGGAGGGACACACTGTACACTAATGGGGAGTAGGAGGGACACACTGTACACTAATGGGGAGTAGGAGGGACTCACTGTACACTAACGGGGAGTAGGAGGGACACACTGTACACTAATGGGGAATAGGAGGGATACACTGTACACTAATTGGGAGTCGGAGGGACACACTGTACACTACTGGGGAGTTAGAGGGACACACTGTACACTAATGTGGAGTTCGAGGGACACGCTGTGCACTAATGGGGAGTAGGAGGGACACACTGTAAACGACTGGGGAGTTGGAGGGACACACTGTACACTAATGGGGAGTAGGAGGGACACACTGTACATTAATGGGGAGTAGGAGCGACACACTGTACATTAATGGGGAGTAGGAGGGACTCACTGTACACTAATGTGGAGTCGGAGGGACACACTGTACACTAGCGGGGAGTAGGAGGGACACACTGTACACTAATGGGGAGTAGGAGGGACAGAATGTACACTAATGGGGAGTAGGAGGGACACACTGTGCGCTAATGGGGAGTAGGAGGGACACACTGTACACTAATGGGGAGTAGGAGGGACACACTGTACACTAACGGGGAGTAGGAGGGACACACTGTACACTAATGGGGAGTTAGAGGGACACACTGTGCACTAATCGGGAGTAGGAGGGACACACTGTACACGAATCGGGAGTAGGAGGGACACACTGTACACTAATGGGGAGTTAGAGGGACACACTGCACACGAATGGGGAGTCGGAGGGACTCACTGTACACTAATGGGGAGTAGGAGGAACACACTGTGCACTAATGGGGAGTAGGAGGGACACACTGTACACTAATGGGGAGTAGGAGGGACACACTGTACACTAATGGGGAGTAGGAGGGACACACTGTACGCTAATGGGGAGTAGAAGGGACACACTGTACACTAATCGGGAGTAGGAGGGACACACTGTACACTAATGGGGAGTGGGAGGGACACACTGTGCACCAATGGGGAGCAGGAGGGACAGAATGTACACTAATTGGGAGTAGGAGGGACACACTGTACACGAATCGGGAGTAGGAGGGACACACTGTACACGACTGGGGCGTTAGAGTGACACACTGCACACGAATGGGGAGTCGGAGGGACTCACTGTACACTAATGGGGAGTAGGAGGGACACACTGTGCACTAATGGGGAGTAGGAGGGACACACTGTACACTAATGGGGAGTAGGAGGGACACACTGTACACTAATGGGGAGTCGGAGGGACTCACTGTGCACTAACGGGGAGTTGGAGGGACACACTGTACACTAATTGGGAGTCGGAGGGACACACTGTTCACTAATGGGGAGTAGGAGGGACTCACTGTACACTAATGGGGAGTAGGAGGGACACACTGTACACTAATGGGGAGCAGGAGGGACTCACTGTACACTAACGGGGAGTAGGAGGGACACGCTGTACACTCATGTGGAGTAGGAGGGACACACTGTACACTAACGGGGAGTAGGAGGGACACACTGTACGCTAATGGGGAGTAGGAGGGATACACTGTACACTAATTGGGAGTAGGAGGGACACACTGTACACTACTGGGGAGTTAGAGGGACACACTGTACACTAATGGGGAGTAGGAGGGACACACTGTACACTAATGGGGAGTAGGAGGGACACACTGTACACTACTGGGGAGTTAGAGGGACACACTGTACACTAATGGGGAGTCGGAGGGACTCACTGTGCACTAACGGGGAGTTGGAGGGACACACTGTACACTAATGGGGAGTCGGAGGGACACACTGTTCACTAATGGGGAGTAGGAGGGACTCACTGTACACTAATGGGGAGTAGGAGGGACACACTGTACACTAATGGGGAGCAGGAGGGACTCACTGTACACTAACGGGGAGTAGGAGGGACACGCTGTACACTAATGGGGAGTAGGAGGGACACACTGTACACTAACGGGGAGTAGGAGGGACACACTGTACGCTAATGGGGAGTAGGAGGGATACACTGTACACTAATTGGGAGTAGGAGGGACACACTGTACACTACTGGGGAGTTAGAGGGACACACTGTACACTAATGGGGAGTAGGAGGGACACACTGTACACTAATGGGGAGTAGGAGGGACACACTGTACACTACTGGGGAGTTAGAGGGACACACTGTACACTAATGGGGAGTAGGAGGGACACACTGTACACTAATGGGGAGTAGGAGGGACACACTGTACACTAATTGGGAGTAGGAGGGACACACTGTACACTAATGGGGAGTAGGAGGGACACACTGTACACTAATGGGGAATAGGAGGGATACACTGTACACTAATTGGGAGTAGGAGGGACACACTGTACACTAATGGGGAGTTAGAGGGACACACTGTACACTACTGGGGAGTTAGAGGGACACACTGTACACTAATGGGGAGTAGGAGGGGCGCACTGTACACTACTGGGGAGTTAGAGGGACATACTGTACACTAATGGGGAGTAGGAGGGACACACTGTACACTAATGGGGAGTCGGAGGGACACACTGTACACTACTGGGGAGTAGGAGGGACACACTGTGCACTAATGGGGAGTAGGAGGGACACACTGTACACTAATGGGGAGTAGGAGGGACACACTGTACACTAATGGGGAGTAGGAGGGACACACTGTACACTAATGGGGAGTAGGAGGGACACACTGTACACTAATGGGGAGTAGGAGGGACACACTGTACACTAATGGGGAGTAGGAGGGACACACTGTACACTAATGGGGAGTAGGAGGGACACACTCCACACTAATGGGGAGTAGGAGGGACACACTGTGCACGAATGGGGAGTAGGAGGGACACACTGTACACTAATGGGGAGTAGGAGGGACACACTGTGCACTAATGGGGAGTAGGAGGGACACACTGTACACTAATGGGGAGTAGGAGGGACACACTGTACACTGATGGGGAGTAGGAGGGACACACTGTAAACTACTGGGGAGTCGGAGGGACACACTGTACACTAATGGGGAGTAGGAGGGACACACTGTACACTAATGGGGAGTAGGAGGGACTCACTGTACACTAATGGGGAGTAGGAGGGACACACTGTACACTAATGGGGAGCAGGAGGGACTCACTGTACACTAACGGGGAGTAGGAGGGACACACTGTACACTAATGGGGAGTAGGAGGGACACACTGTACACTAATGGGGAGTAGGAGGGACACACTGTACACTAATGGGGAGTAGGAGGGATACACTGTACACTAATTGGGAGTAGGAGGGACACACTGTACACTACTGGGGAGTTAGAGGGACACACTGTACACTAATGGGGAGTAGGAGGGACACACTGTGCACTAATTGGGAGTAGGAGGGACACACTGTACACTAATGGGGAGTAGGAGGGACACACTGTACACTAATGGGGAATAGGAGGGACACACTGTACACTAATGGGGAGTAGGAGGGACACACTGTACACTAATGGGGAGTAGGAGGGACACACTGTACACTAATGGGGAGTTAGAGGGACACACTGTACACTAATGGGGAGTAGGAGGGACACACTGTACACTAATGGGGAGTAGGAGGGACACACTGTACACTAATTGGGAGTAGGGGGGACACACTGTACACTAATGGGGAGTTAGAGGGACACACTGTACACTAATGGGGAGTAGGAGGGACACACTGTACACTAATGGGGAGTAGGAGGGACACACTGTACACTGCTGGGGAGTTAGAGGGACACACTGTACACTAATGTGGAGTTCGAGGGACACGCTGTGCACTAATGGGGAGTAGGAGGGACACACTGTACACGACTGGGGAGTTGGAGGGACACACTGTACACTAATGGGGAGTAGGAGGGACACACTGTACATTAATGGGGAGTAGGAGCGACACACTGTACATTAATGGGGAGTTGGAGGGACTCACTGTACACTAATGTGGAGTAGGAGGGACACACTGTACACTAGCGGGGAGTAGGAGGGACACACTGTACACTAATGGGGAGTAGGAGGGACAGAATGTACACTAATGGGGAGTAGGAGGGACACACTGTACACTAATGGGGAATAGGAGGGACACATTGTACGCTAATGGGGAGTAGGAGGGACACACTGTACACTAATGGGGAGTAGGAGGGACACACTGTACACTAATGGGGAGTAGGAGGGACACACTGTACACTAATGGGGAGTAGGAGGGACACACTGTGCACTACTGGGGAGTTAGAGGGACACACTGTACACTAATGGGGAGTAGGAGGGACACACTGTACACTAATGGGGAGTAGGAGGGACACACTGTACACTAATTGGGAGTAGGAGGGACACACTGTACACTAATGGGGAGTAGGAGGGACACACTGTACACTAATGGGGAATAGGAGGGATACACTGTACACTAATTGGGAGTAGGAGGGACACACTGTACACTAATGGGGAGTTAGAGGGACACACTGTACACTACTGGGGAGTTGGAGGGACACACTGTACACTAATGGGGAGTAGGAGGGGCGCACTGTACACCACTGGGGAGTTAGAGGGACATACTGTACACTAATGGGGAGTTAGAGGGACACGCTGTGCACTAATGGGGAGTCAGAGGGACACACTGTACACTAATGGGGAGTAGGAGGGACACACTGCACACGAATGGGGAGTCGGAGGGACTCACTGTACATTAATGGGGAGTAGGAGGGACACACTGTGCACTAATGGGGAGTAGGAGGGACACACTGTACACTAATGGGGAGTAGGAGGGACACACTGTGCACTAATGGGGAGTAGGAGGGACACACTGTACACTAATGGGGAGTAGGAGGGACACACTGTACACTAATGGGGAGTAGGAGGGACACACTGTACACTAATGGGGAGTCGGAGGGACACACTGTACACTAATGGGGAGTAGGAGGGACACACTGTACACTAATGGGGAGTAGGAGGGACTCACTGTACACTAACGGGGAGTGGGAGGGACACACTGTACACTAACGGGGAGTAGGAGGGACACACTGTACACTAATGGGGAGTAGGAGGGACACACTGTACACTAATGGGGAGTAGGAGGGATACACTGTACACTAATTGGGAGTAGGAGGGACACACTGTACACTACTGGGGAGTTAGAGGGACACACTGTACACTAATGGGGAGTAGGAGGGACACACTGTACACTAATTGGGAGTAGGAGGGACACACTGTACACTAATGGGGAGTAGGAGGGACACACTGTACACTAATGGGGAATAGGAGGGACACACTGTACACTAATGGGGAGTAGGAGGGACACACTGTACACTAATGGGGAGTAGGAGGGACACACTGTACACTAATGGGGAGTTAGAGGGACACACTGTACACTAATGGGGAGTAGGAGGGACACACTGTACACTAATGGGGAGTAGGAGGGACATACTGTACACTAATTGGGAGTAGGAGGGACACACTGTACACTAACGGGGAGTAGGAGGGACACACTGTACACTAATGGGGAGTAGGAGGGACACACTGTACACTAATGGGGAGTAGGAGGGACACACTGTACACTAATGGGGAGTAGGAGGGATACACTGTACACTAATTGGGAGTAGGAGGGACACACTGTACACTACTGGGGAGTTAGAGGGACACACTGTACACTAATGGGGAGTAGGAGGGACACACTGTACACTAATTGGGAGTAGGAGGGACACACTGTACACTAATGGGGAGTAGGAGGGACACACTGTACACTAATGGGGAATAGGAGGGACACACTGTACACGAATGGGGAGTAGGAGGGACACACTGTACACTAATGGGGAGTAGGAGGGACACACTGTACACTAATGGGGAGTTAGAGGGACACACTGTACACTAATGGGGAGTAGGAGGGACACACTGTACACTAATGGGGAGTAGGAGGGACACACTGTACACTAATTGGGAGTAGGAGGGACACACTGTACACTAATGGGGAGTTAGAGGGACACACTGTACACTAATGGGGAGTAGGAGGGACACACTGTACACTAATGGGGAGTAGGAGGGACACACTGTACACTGCTGGGGAGTTAGAGGGACACACTGTACACTAATGTGGAGTTCGAGGGACACGCTGTGCACTAATGGGGAGTAGGAGGGACACACTGTACACGACTGGGGAGTTGGAGGGACACACTGTACACTAATGGGGAGTAGGAGGGACACACTGTACATTAATGGGGAGTAGGAGCGACACACTGTACATTAATGGGGAGTTGGAGGGACTCACTGTACACTAATGTGGAGTAGGAAGGACACACTGTACACTAGCGGGGAGTAGGAGGGACACACTGTACACTAATGGGGAGTAGGAGGGACAGAATGTACACTAATGGGGAGTAGGAGGGACACACTGTACACTAATGGGGAATAGGAGGGACACATTGTACGCTAATGGGGAGTAGGAGGGACACACTGTACACTAATGGGGAGTGGGAGGGACACACTGTACACTAATGGGGAGTAGGAGGGACACACTGTACACTAATGGGGAGTAGGAGGGACACACTGTACACTACTGGGGAGTTAGAGGGACACACTGTACACTAATGGGGAGTAGGAGGGACACACTGTACACTAATGGGGAGTAGGAGGGACACACTGTACACTAATTGGGAGTAGGAGGGACACACTGTACACTAATGGGGAGTAGGAGGGACACACTGTACACTAATGGGGAATAGGAGGGATACACTGTACACTAATTGGGAGTAGGAGGGACACACTGTACACTAATGGGGAGTTAGAGGGACACACTGTACACTACTGGGGAGTTGGAGGGACACACTGTACACTAATGGGGAGTAGGAGGGGCGCACTGTACACCACTGGGGAGTTAGAGGGACATACTGTACACTAATGGGGAGTTAGAGGGACACGCTGTGCACTAATGGGGAGTCAGAGGGACACACTGTACACTAATGGGGAGTAGGAGGGACACACTGCACACGAATGGGGAGTCGGAGGGACTCACTGTACATTAATGGGGAGTAGGAGGGACACACTGTGCACTAATGGGGAGTAGGAGGGACACACTGTACACTAATGGGGAGTAGGAGGGACACACTGTGCACTAATGGGGAGTAGGAGGGACACACTGTACACTAATGGGGAGTAGGAGGGACACACTGTACACTAATGGGGAGTAGGAGGGACACACTGTACACTAATGGGGAGTCGGAGGGACACACTGTACACTAATGGGGAGTAGGAGGGACACACTGTACACTAATGGGGAGTAGGAGGGACTCACTGTACACTAACGGGGAGTGGGAGGGACACACTGTACACTAACGGGGAGTAGGAGGGACACACTGTACACTAATGGGGAGTAGGAGGGACACACTGTACACTAATGGGGAGTAGGAGGGATACACTGTACACTAATTGGGAGTAGGAGGGACACACTGTACACTACTGGGGAGTTAGAGGGACACACTGTACACTAATGGGGAGTAGGAGGGACACACTGTACACTAATTGGGAGTAGGAGGGACACACTGTACACTAATGGGGAGTAGGAGGGACACACTGTACACTAATGGGGAATAGGAGGGACACACTGTACACTAATGGGGAGTAGGAGGGACACACTGTACACTAATGGGGAGTAGGAGGGACACACTGTACACTAATGGGGAGTTAGAGGGACACACTGTACACTAATGGGGAGTAGGAGGGACACACTGTACACTAATGGGGAGTAGGAGGGACACACTGTACACTAATTGGGAGTAGGAGGGACACACTGTACACTAATGGGGAGTTAGAGGGACACACTGTACACTAATGGGGAGTAGGAGGGACACACTGTACACTAATGGGGAGTAGGAGGGACACACTGTACACTGCTGGGGAGTTAGAGGGACACACTGTACACTAATGTGGAGTTCGAGGGACACGCTGTGCACTAATGGGGAGTAGGAGGGACACACTGTACACGACTGGGGAGTTGGAGGGACACACTGTACACTCATGGGGAGTAGGAGGGACACACTGTACATTAATGGGGAGTAGGAGCGACACACTGTACATTAATGGGGAGTTGGAGGGACTCACTGTACACTAATGTGGAGTAGGAGGGACACACTGTACACTAGCGGGGAGTAGGAGGGACACACTGTACACTAATGGGGAGTAGGAGGGACAGAATGTACACTAATGGGGAGTAGGAGGGACACACTGTACACTAATGGGGAATAGGAGGGACACACTGTACGCTAATGGGGAGTAGGAGGGACACACTGTACACTAATGGGGAGTAGGAGGGACACACTGTACACTAATGGGGAGTAGGAGGGACACACTGTACACTAATGGGGAGTAGGAGGGACACACTGTACACTACTGGGGAGTTAGAGGGACACACTGTACACTAATGGGGAGTAGGAGGGACACACTGTACACTAATGGGGAGTAGGAGGGACACACTGTACACTAATTGGGAGTAGGAGGGACACACTGTACACTAATGGGGAGTAGGAGGGACACACTGTACACTAATGGGGAATAGGAGGGATACACTGTACACGAATTGGGAGTAGGAGGGACACACTGTACACTAATGGGGAGTAGGAGGGGCGCACTGTACACTACTGGGGAGTTAGAGGGACATACTGTACACCAATGGGGAGTTAGAGGGACACGCTGTGCACTAATGGGGAGTCAGAGGGACACACTGTACACTAATGGGGAGTAGGAGGGACACACTGCACACGAATGGGGAGTCGGAGGGACTCACTGTACATTAATGGGGAGTAGGAGGGACACACTGTGCACTAATGGGAAGTAGGAGGGACACACTGTACACTAATGGGGAGTAGGAGGGACACACTGTGCACTAATGGGGAGTAGGAGGGACACACTGTACACTAATGGGGAGTAGGAGGGACACACTGTACACTAATGGGGAGTAGGAGGGACACACTGTACACTAATGGGGAGTCGGAGGGACACACTGTACACTAATGGGGAGTAGGAGGGACACACTGTACACTAATGGGGAGTAGGAGGGACTCACTGTACACTAACGGGGAGTGGGAGGGACACACTGTACACTAACGGGGAGTAGGAGGGACACACTGTACGCTAATGGGGAGTAGGAGGGATACACTGTACACGAATTGGGAGTAGGAGGGACACACTGTACACTACTGGGGAGTTAGAGGGACACACTGTACACTAATGGGGAGTAGGAGGGACACACTGTACACTAATGGGGAGTAGGAGGGACACACTGTACACTAATTGGGAGTAGGAGGGACACACTGTACACTAATGGGGAATAGGAGGGATACACTGTACACTAATTGGGAGTAGGAGGGACACACTGTACACTAATGGGGAGTTAGAGGGACACACTGTACACTAATGGGGAGTAGGAGGGACACACTGTACACTAATGGGGAGTAGGAGGGACACACTGTACACTACTGGGGAGTTAGAGGGACACACTGTACACTAATGTGGAGTTCGAGGGACACGCTGTGCACTAATGGGGAGTAGGAGGGACACACTGTACACGACTGGGGAGTTGGAGGGACACACTGTACACTAACGGGGAGTAGGAGGGACACACTGTACGCTAATGGGGAGTAGGAGGGATACACTGTACACTAATTGGGAGTAGGAGGGACACACTGTACACTACTGGGGAGTTAGAGGGACACACTGTACACTAATGGGGAGTAGGAGGGACACACTGTACACTAATGGGGAGTAGGAGGGACACACTGTACACTAATTGGGAGTAGGAGGGACACACTGTACACTAATGGGGAATAGGAGGGATACACTGTACACTAATTGGGAGTAGGAGGGACACACTGTACACTAATGGGGAGTTAGAGGGACACACTGTACACTAATGGGGAGTAGGATGGACACACTGTACACTAATGGGGAGTAGGAGGGACACACTGTACACTACTGGGGAGTTAGAGGGACACACTGTACACTAATGTGGAGTTCGAGGGACACGCTGTGCACTAATGGGGAGTAGGAGGGACACACTGTACACGACTGGGGAGTTGGAGGGACACACTGTACACTAATGGGGAGTAGGAGGGACACACTGTACATTAATGGGGAGTAGGAGCGACACACTGTACATTAATGGGGAGTAGGAGGGACTCACTGTACACTAATGTGGAGTCGGAGGGACACACTGTACACTAGCGGGGAGTAGGAGGGACACACTGTACACTAATGGGGAGTAGGAGGGACAGAATGTACACTAATGGGGAGTAGGAGGGACACACTGTACACTAATGGGGAGTAGGAGGGACACACTGTACGCTAATGGGGAGTAGGACGGACACACTGTACACTAATGGGGAGTAGGAGGGACACACTGTGCACTAATGGGGAGTAGGAGGGACACACTGTACACTAACGGGGAGTAGGAGGGACACACTGTACACTAATGGGGAGTTAGAGGGACACACTGTGCACTAATGGGGAGTTAGAGGGACACACTGCACACGAATGGGGAGTCGGAAGGACTCACTGTACACTAATGGGGAGTAGGAGGGACACACTGTGCACTAATGGGGAGTAGGAGGGACACACTGTACACTAATGGGGAGTAGGAGGGACACACTGTACACTAATGGGGAGTAGGAGGGACACACTGTACGCTAATGGGGAGTAGAAGGGACACACTGTACACTAATCGGGAGTAGGAGTGACACACTGTACACTAATGGGGAGCAGGAGGGACAGAATGTACACTAATCGGGAGTAGGAGGTACACACTGTACACGACTGGGGCGTTAGAGTGACACACTGCACACGAATGGGGAGTCGGAGGGACTCACTGTACACTAATGGGGAGTAGGAGGGACACACTGTGCACTAATGGGGAGTAGGAGGGACACACTGTACACTAATGGGGAGTAGGAGGGACACACTGTACACTAATGGGGAGTCGGAGGGACTCACTGTGCACTAACGGGGAGTAGGAGGGACACACTGTACACTAATGGGGAGTCGGAGGGACACACTGTACACTAATGGGGAGTAGGAGGGACACGCTGTACACTAATGGGGAGTAGGAGGGACACACTGTACACTAACGGGGAGTCGGAGGGACACACTGTACACTAATGGGGAGTAGGAGGGACACGCTGTACACTAATGGGGAGTAGGAGGGACACACTGTACACTAACGGGGAGTCGGAGGGACACACTGTACACTAATGGTGAGTTGGAGGGACACACTGTACACTAATGGAGAGTGGGAGGGACACACTGTACACTAATGGGGAGTAGGAGGGACACACTGTACGCTAATGGGGAGTAGGAGGGACACACTGTACACTACTGGGGACTTAGAGGGACACACTGTACACTAATGGGGAGTAGGAGGGACACACTGTACACTAATGGGGAGTAGGAGGGACACACTGTACTCTAATGGGGAATAGGAGGGATACACTGTACACTAATTGGGAGTAGGAGGGACACACTGTACACTACTGGGGAGTTAGAGGGACACACTGTACACTAATGGGGAGTTGGAGGGACACACTGTACACTAATGGGGAGTTAGAGGGACACACTGTACACTAATGGGGAGTTGGAGGGACACACTGTACACTAATGGGGAGTAGGAGGGACACACTGTACACTAACGGGGAGTAGGAGGGACACACTGTGCACTAATGGGGAGTTGGAGGGACACACTGTACACTAATGGGGAGTAGGAGGGACACACTGTACACTAATGGGGAGTTGGAGGGACACACTGTACACTAATGGGGAGTAGGAGGGACACACTGTACACTACTGGGGAGTAGGAGGGACACACTGTACACTAATGGGGAGTAGGAGGGACTCACTGTACACTAATGGGGAGTAGGAGGGACACACTGTACACTAATGGGGAGTTGGAGGGACTCACTGTACATTAATGGGGAGTTGGAGGGATACACTGTACATTAATGGGGAGTAGGAGGGACACACTGTACACTAATGGGGAGTAGGAGGGACACACTGTTTACGTTAACACCTGTGCATGTTGTTTTCCAGAGGTCGCTAAAGGTGAGGACCTTTCGGTCCCGATGTACTGTGATCGCCGGGATACCCCTCTCCCCGATATTGCTTATTTACAGAACCTGAGTGCGGAGCAGAAATCCCTGAAGGAAAAGGAGAAGAGTTCATGGAAGAACCTGACCAATGAAGAGATGATCGCATGTAAGTGAATCTGTGGCGTTTGGGTGAAGACCTTTGTCTCTCATTGAGTGGATGTTCGTGCTGGGGAATGGAACACGTTTCATTCCAGGCACCCAGTGAGGGCGTCGCACACTCCCAGCTCAGGTGGAGCACCAGTTCGATGCAGAGTCAATCATCCTCTACTCTGCTTCACAGTGTGCCCCACCCTGAGCTCAGGAGAATGTCCCTCACTTTATCGGTGTGTCATTTTACCCTCCCAGTACCAGCTGTGTTGTGGCCTGTCTGACTGAGACTGCAGATTTCCTGGGAATTAATGTTCAGCTCTGGGGCCTGGGTTGCCAGTGCCTCCTGGGAACTGGGTTTGAACTCCCCAAGCTCATTCTGCAGGCAGCTCGTGTCCCAGCAGTCTGGGCTGGATTCAAACACAGATCCCGTGGCCATGGTCTAATTCACTGCGCTGCCCTGTCGAGGGAGCCACATGAGGTCAGGGGTCCCTGCCTCTTGGGCCTTTCTGTGATGTCACTGACGGTCCTGGGCGAGGTCAGGGGTCACTGCCCATTAGGCCTGTCTGTGATGTTGCTGAGATATAATGTGACTGGGCTGGGATGGGAGCAGGGCTACTGGAAGAAACTTGTAATGTTTGGTCTAAACCGTTTCTCCCTTTTCCCTCACCCGGGACCATCAGTGACATCACGGACAAGCCTAACGGGCAGTGACCCCTGACCTCGCACGGGACCGTCAGTGACATCACAGACAGGCCTGAAGGACATTGACCCTTGACCTCGCGTGGATATTTGCAGCTCAGAAAATTGATGTTTCTAAAAAAGATTTCAAACAAAATTTCTCATCAAGTCTCATTTGTCACTAAGATGAGGAGAGACAGGGTAGTTTGAATAATATTTACCACCCGCCCTTATGTAGAATTGATTCTGAAAAGCAGGCACGCATTAACCCTCCCGTGTGCTTCATGTTAGACAGCAGTTAATCCTAAGGGAGTCCCACTGAGGAACCACCTTCACTGTGGGGGAGCTGCACGAGTGCGGGGTAGACCAATAACGAGCTCTCCCATTGACCCGATGTTCTGTGTTCTACTCTAGTGTATCGCGTCACTTTCAACCAGAGCTACGCCGAGATGTGCAAACCAACCAATGAGTGGAAGACGGTGCTGGGTGGAATCTTCATCTTCATCGGGTTCACCGGCCTGATCGTGTGGTGGCAGAGCATCTACGGTGAGCCCCTCCCCCGTCCCCTTCCTACTCTTTGTACATCATTAAACTTGTTTTACACCAATTACAAACTGTGGGTGGGGAGATTAACGGCGGGAGTGGGGAACACTTTGTTCTGCCGTGATTCGGCCTGCACTGCAGTGCGACAGGTCCAGGCAAACACTAGGCCCCGCACACCACTGACTGCAGCAATCTGGAGCCTGGAAACTGCCAGGTGTGAGCTCAGGTGGTTCTTGGGTCCGGCTGCTCCTTGGTTTCTGTTGGGGATTGTAGGAGCAGCATGCACTTTCATGGTGGCTGATGTATCACTTTATCCGTGGCGTCACTCTGTGGAGGCTCCTCTGAGTGATAGGGCCCTCCAAAACTCACCAGCCGTTTCACTGTCAATCCTGTCAGTAGAGTACACACATTCTACATTCTATTTATAGC
This sequence comes from Heptranchias perlo, assembly GCF_035084215.1. Taxonomy (NCBI): domain Eukaryota; kingdom Metazoa; phylum Chordata; class Chondrichthyes; order Hexanchiformes; family Hexanchidae; genus Heptranchias; species Heptranchias perlo. The sequence goes on along the minus strand of NC_090343.1, from coordinate 51,005,108 downwards.
TTTTCTTCCCTCAGTTCAAACACAAACGTTCTTTGCTCAACAGTTGTTAATATTTGCCTGTCGATCCAGCACAGTGCAAATATACCATGTAAAGGCGTCAGCCTTCGCTCAGTGGTAACACTCTCACCTCTGACTCAGAAGGTCATGGGTTCAAGCCCCACTCCAGAGACTTGAGCACATGATCCAGTCTGACACTCCAGTGCAGTACTTCAGATCCCAGGCCACTATTTTGAAGCAAAACAGGGGAGCACACCCTGGTGTGCTGGCCAATATTTATCCCTCAACCAACACCGACAACAGATTATCCAGTCATTATCACATTGCTTTGTGTGGGATCTTGCTGTGCATTTCCTACTTTACAACACTTCAAAAGTACTTGATTGGCTGAAGTCGACAGGCTGTGAAAGGTGCCAAAGAAATGTCTTTCTTCCAAAGTGATGGGTGTATTACACTGAACGTCTATACCGTGTATAGTGATGGGTGTATTACACTGAACGTCTATACCGTGTATAGTGACGGGTGTATTACACTGAACGTCTATACCGTGTACAGTGATGGGTGTATTACACTGAACGTCTATACCGTGTATAGTGATGGGTGTATTACACTGAACGTCTATACCGTGTATAGTGATGGGTGTATTACACTGAACGTCTATACCGTGTATAGTGATGGGTGTATTACACTGAGCGTCTATACCGTGTATAGTGATGGGTGTATTACACTGAACGTCTATACCGTGTATAGTGATGGGTGTATTACACTGAGCGTCTATACCGTGTATAGTGATGGGTGTATTACACTGAGCGTCTATACCGTGTATAGTGATGGGTGTATTACACTGAGCGTCTATACCGTGTATAGTGATGGGTGTATTACACTGAACGTCTATACCGTGTACAGTGATGGGTGTATTACACTGAGCGTCTATACCGTGTATAGTGATGGGTGTATTACACTGAGCGTCTATACCGTGTATAGTGATGGGTGTATTACACTGAACTTCTATACCGTGTACAGTGATGGGTGTATTACACTGAGCGTCTATACCGTGTATAGTGATGGGTGTATTACACTGAACGTCTATACCGTGTACAGTGATGGGTGTATTACACTGAACGTCTATACCGTGTACAGTGATGGGTGTATTACACTGAGCGTCTATACCGTGTATAGTGATGGGTGTATTACACTGAACGTCTATACCGTGTACAGTGATGGGTGTATTACACTGAACGTCTATACCGTGTATAGTGATGGGTGTATTACACTGAACGCCTATACCGTGTACAGTGATGGGTGTATTACACTGAACGTCTATACCGTGTATAGTGATGGGTGTATTACACAGAACGTCTATACCGTGTATAGTGATGGGTGTATTACACTGAACGTCTATACCGTGTATAGTGATGGGTGTATTACACAGAACGTCTATACCGTGTATAGTGATGGGTGTATTACACTGAACGTCTATACCGTGTATAGTGATGGGTGTATTACACTGAGCGTCTATACCGTGTATAGTGATGGGTGTATTACACTGAACGTCTATACCGTGTACAGTGATGGGTGTATTACACTGAGCGTCTATACCGTGTATAGTGATGGGTGTATTACACTGAACGTCTATACCGTGTACAGTGATGGATGTATTACACTGAACGTCTATACCGTGTACAGTGATGGGTGTATTACACTGAGCGTCTATACCGTGTATAGTGATGGGTGTATTGCACTGAACGTCTATACCGTGTACAGTGATGGGTGTATTACACTGAACGTCTATACCGTGTATAGTGATGGGTGTATTACACTGAACGCCTATACCGTGTACAGTGATGGGTGTATTACACTGAACGTCTATACCGTGTATAGTGATGGGTGTATTACACAGAACGTCTATACCGTGTATAGTGATGGGTGTATTACACTGAACGTCTATACCGTGTATAGTGATGGGTGTATTACACAGAACGTCTATACCGTGTATAGTGATGGGTGTATTACACTGAACGTCTATACCGTGTATAGTGATGGGTGTATTACACTGAACGTCTATACCGTGTATAGTGATGGGTGTATTACACTGAACGTCTGTACCGTGTATAGTGATGGGTGTATTACACTGAACGTCTGTACCGTGTACAGTGATGGGTTTATTACACTGAACGTCTATACCGTGTATAGTGATGGGTGTATTACACTGAACGTCTATACCGTGTATAGTGATGGGTGTATTACACTGAACGTCTATACCGTGTACAGTGATGGGTGTATTACACTGAACGTCTGTACCGTGTATAGTGATGGGTGTATTACACTGAACGTCTGTACCGTGTACAGTGATGGGTTTATTACACTGAACGTCTATACCGTGTACAGTGATGGGTTTATTACACTGAACGTCTATACCGTGTACAGTGATGGGTGTATTACACTGAACGCCTATACCGTGTATAGTGATGGGTGTATTACACTGAACGTCTATACCGTGTACAGTGATGGGTGTATTACACTGAGCGTCTATACCGTGTATAGTGATGGGTGTATTACACTGAACGTCTATACCGTGTACAGTGATGGGTGTATTACACTGAACGTCTATACCGTGTACAGTGATGGGTGTATTACACTGAGCGTCTATACCGTGTATAGTGATGGGTGTATTACACTGAACGTCTATACCGTGTACAGTGATGGGTGTATTACACTGAACGTCTATACCGTGTATAGTGATGGGTGTATTACACTGAACGCCTATACCGTGTACAGTGATGGGTGTATTACACTGAACGTCTATACCGTGTATAGTGATGGGTGTATTACACAGAACGTCTATACCGTGTATAGTGATGGGTGTATTACACTGAACGTCTATACCGTGTATAGTGATGGGTGTATTACACAGAACGTCTATACCGTGTATAGTGATGGGTGTATTACACTGAATGTCTATACCGTGTATAGTGATGGGTGTATTACACTGAACGTCTATACCGTGTATAGTGATGGGTGTATTACACTGAACGTCTATACCGTGCACAGTGATGGGTGTATTACACTGAACGCCTATACCGTGTATAGTGATGGGTGTATTACACTGAACGTCTATACCGTGTACAGTGATGGGTTTATTACACTGAACGTCTATACCGTGTACAGTGATGGGTTTATTACACTGAACGTCTATACCGTGTACAGTGATGGGTTTATTACACTGAACGTCTGTACCGTGTATAGTGATGGGTGTATTACACTGAGCGTCTATACCTTGTACAGTGATGGGTGTATTACACTGAACGTCTATACCGTGTATAGTGATGGGTGTATTACACTGAACGCCTATACCGTGTACAGTGATGGGTGTATTACACTGAACGTCTATACCGTGTATAGTGATGGGTGTATTACACAGAACGTCTATACCGTGTATAGTGATGGGTGTATTACACTGAACGTCTATACCGTGTATAGTGATGGGTGTATTACACAGAACGTCTATACCGTGTACAGTGATGGGTGTATTACACTGAACGTCTATACCGTGTATAGTGATGGGTGTATTACACTGAACGTCTATACCGTGTACAGTGATGGGTTTATTACACTGAACGTCTATACCGTGTACAGTGATGGGTTTATTACACTGAACGTCTATACCGTGTACAGTGATGGGTTTATTACACTGAACGTCTATACCGTGTACAGTGATGGGTTTATTACACTGAACGTCTATACCGTGTATAGTGATGGGTGTATTACACTGAACGTCTATACCGTGTACAGTGATGGGTTTATTACACTGAACGTCTATACCGTGTATAGTGATGGGTGTATTACACTGAACGTCTATACCGTGTACAGTGATGGGTGTATTACACTGAACGTCTATACCGTGTATAGTGATGGGTGTATTACACTGAACGTCTATACCGTGTACAGTGATGGGTGTATTACACTGAACGTCTATACCGTGTATAGTGATGGGTGTATTACACTGAACGTCTATACCGTGTATAGTGATGGGTGTATTACACTGAACGTCTATACCATGTATAGTGATGGGTGTATTACACAGAACGTCTATACCGTGTATAGTGATGGGTGTATTACACTGAGCGTCTATACCATGTACAGTGATGGGTGTATTACACTGAACGTCTATACCGTGTATAGTGATGGGTGTATTACACTGAACGTCTATACCGTGTATAGTGATGGGTGTATTACACTGAGCGTCTATACCATGTACAGTGATGGGTGTATTACACTGAACGTCTATACCGTGTATAGTGATTGGTTCATTACACTGAACGTCTATACCATGTACAGTGATGGGTGTATTACACTGAACGTCTATACCGTGTATAGTGATGGGTGTATTACACTGAACGTCTATACCGTGTATAGTGATGGGTGTATTACACTGAACGTCTATACCGTGTATAGTGATGGGTGTATTACACTGAACGTCTATACCGTGTATAGTGATGGGTGTATTACACTGAGCGTCTATACCGTGTATAGTGATGGGTGTATTACACTGAACGTCTATACCGTGTATAGTGATGGGTGTATTACACTGAGCGTCTATACCGTGTATAGTGATGGGTGTATTACACTGAGTGTCTATACCGTGTATAGTGATGGGTGTATTACACTGAGCGTCTATACCGTGTATAGTGATGGGTGTATTACACTGAACGTCTATACCGTGTACAGTGATGGGTGTATTACACTGAGCGTCTATACCGTGTATAGTGATGGGTGTATTACACTGAACGTCTATACCGTGTATAGTGATGGGTGTATTACACTGAACGCCTATACCGTGTATAGTGATGGGTGTATTACACTGAACGTCTATACCGTGTATAGTGATGGGTGTATTACACTGAGCGTCTATACCGTGTATAGTGATGGGTGTATTACACTGAACTTCTATACCGTGTACAGTGATGGGTGTATTACACTGAGCGTCTATACCGTGTACAGTGATGGGTGTATTACACTGAACGTCTATACCGTGTACAGTGATGGGTGTATTACACTGAGCGTCTATACCGTGTATAGTGATGGGTGTATTACACTGAACGTCTATACCGTGTACAGTGATGGGTGTATTACACTGAACGTCTATACCGTGTATAGTGATGGGTGTATTACACTGAACGCCTATACCGTGTACAGTGATGGGTGTATTACACTGAACGTCTATACCGTGTATAGTGATGGGTGTATTACACAGAACGTCTATACCGTGTATAGTGATGGGTGTATTACACTGAACGTCTATACCGTGTATAGTGATGGGTGTATTACACAGAACGTCTATACCGTGTATAGTGATGGGTGTATTACACTGAACGTCTATACCGTGTATAGTGATGGGTGTATTACACTGAGCGTCTATACCGTGTATAGTGATGGGTGTATTACACTGAACGTCTATACCGTGTACAGTGATGGGTGTATTACACTGAGCGTCTATACCGTGTATAGTGATGGGTGTATTACACTGAACGTCTATACCGTGTACAGTGATGGATGTATTACACTGAACGTCTATACCGTGTACAGTGATGGGTGTATTACACTGAGCGTCTATACCGTGTATAGTGATGGGTGTATTACACTGAACGTCTATACCGTGTACAGTGATGGGTGTATTACACTGAACGTCTATACCGTGTATAGTGATGGGTGTATTACACTGAACGCCTATACCGTGTACAGTGATGGGTTTATTACACTGAACGTCTATACCGTGTATAGTGATGGGTTTATTACACTGAACGTCTATACCGTGTCTAGTGATTGGTTCATTACACTGAGCGTCTGTACCGTGTATAGTGATGGGTTCATTACACTGAACGTCTATACCGTGTATAGTGATGCGTTCATTACACTGAGCGTCTATACCGTGTACAGTGATGGGTGTATTACACTGAACGTCTATACCGTGTATAGTGATGGGTTCATTACACTGAACGTCTATACCGTGTATCGTGATGGGTGTATTGCACTGAACGTCTATACCGTGTATAGTGATGGGTGTATTACACTGAACTTCTGTACCGTGTATAGTGATGGGTGTATTACACTGAACGTCTATACCGTGTATAGTGATGGGTTCATTACACTGAACATCTATATCGTGTATAGTGATGGGTTCATTACACTGAACGTCTATACCGTGTATAGTGATGGGTGTATTACACTGAACGTCTATACCGTGTACAGTGATGGGTTTATTACACTGAACGTCTATACCGTGTATAGTGATGGGTGTATTACACTGAACGTCTATACCGTGTATAGTGATGGGTTTGTTACACTGTGCAGCTATACTCTGTATAATTGTAAAAAATTTTACAACAGCAAGTTATAGTCCAACAAATTTATTTTAAATTCCACAAGCTTTCGGAGGCTTCCTACTTCCTCAGGTGAATAGTGTCGAAATGACATTTTCGAATCCTTCGCATTTGAAAATCACAGAACAATGCCTGGTGATTAAAGCCCGTTGCCAAGGCAATCTCAGTGAGCAGACAGAAAGGTGTCACCTAAAAGGCCACCCAATATACAAACCCCCAAAAAAAAAGAGAGAGAGAGAGAAGGAAGACGGCAAATGACCCGTTATATTTAATTGTAAACAATTTTACAACACCAAGTTATAGTCCAGCAATTTTATTTTAAATTCACAAGCTTTCGGAGATTTTCTCCTTCCTCAGGCAAATGTTTCAAGATCTCCTTGAAGCCTACGCATTTATACATATTGAACAATAATACATGGTGTTTACAGACTGCCCCTGCAACTGCCCGTTGCCAAGGCAATCACCGTGTTCAGACAGAGAGGTGTTACCTGCAGAACCTCCGAATACACATTCAACAAAAAAACAAACAGGGAAAAAAAACAGAGAAAAAAAAACACAGAGAGAGGCAGAAACATCCGGAAGGCAGAGAGAGCCAGCAAATGACCCATTATATTAAAAACAGATAACATTTGTTCGCTGGTGGGGTAACGTGTAGCGTGACATGAACCCAAGATCCCGGTTGAGGCCGTCCTCATGGGTGCGGAACTTGGCTATCAATTTCTGCTCGACGATTTTGCGTTGTCGTGTGTCTCGAAGGCCGCCTTGGAGTACGCTTACCCGAAGGTCGGTGGATGAATGTCCATGACTGCTGAAGTGTTCCCCGACTGGGAGGGAACCCTCCTGTTTGGCGATTGTTGCGCGGTGTCCGTTCATCCGTTGTCGCAGCGTCTGCATGGTCTCGCCAATGTACCATGCTCTGGGGCATCCTTTCCTGCAACGTATGAGGTAGACAACGTTGGCTGAGTCACAGGAGTATGAACCATGCACCTGGTGGGTGGTGTCATCTCGTGTGATGGTGGTATCTGTGTCGATGATCTGGCATGTCTTGCAGAGGTTACCGTGGCAGGGTTGTGTGGCGTCGTGGACGCTGTTCTCTTGAAAGCTAGGTAGTTTGCTGCGAACGATGGTCTGTTTGAGGTTGGGTGGCTGTTTAAAGGCGAGTAGTGGAGGTGTGGGGATGGCCATAGCGAGGTGTTTGTCCTCATTGATGACATGTTGAAGGCTGCGGAGAACATGGCGTAGTTTCTCCGCTCCGGGGAAGTACTGGACGACAAAGGGTACTCTCTGTGTTTTTTTTTCTCTGTTTTTTTTCCCTGTTTGTTTTTTTGTTGAATGTGTATTCGGAGGTTCTGCAGGTAACACCTCTCTGTCTGAACACGGTGATTGCCTTGGCAACGGGCAGTTGCAGGGGCAGTCTGTAAACACCATGTATTATTGTTCAATATGTATAAATGCGTAGGCTTCAAGGAGATCTTGAAACATTTGCCTGAGGAAGGAGAAAATCTCCGAAAGCTTGTGAATTTAAAATAAAATTGCTGGACTATAACTTGGTGTTGTAAAATTGTTTACAATTGTCAACCCCAGTCCATCACCGGCATCTCCACATCGTTATATTTAAAACAGATAACATTTGTTCGCTGGTGGGGTTACGTGTAGTGTGACATGAACCCAAGATCCCGGTTGAGGCCGTCCTCATGGGTGCGGAACTTGGCTATCAATTTCTGCTCGACGATTTTGCGTTGTCATGTGTCTCGAAGGCCGCCTTGGAGTATGCTTACCCGAAGGTCGGTGGCTGAATGTCCATGACTGCTGAAGTGTTCCCCGACAGGGAGAGAACCCTCCTGTTTGGCAATTGTTGCGCGGTGTCCATTCATCCGTTGTCGCAGCGTCTGCATGGTCTCGCCAATGTACCATGCTCTGGGGCATCCTTTCCTGCAACGTATGAGGTAGACAACGTTGGCCGAGTCACAGGAGTATGAACCGTGCACCTGGTGGGTGGTGTCCTCTCGTGTGATGGTGGTATCTGTGTCGATGATCTGGCATGTCTTGCAGAGGTTGCCGTGGCAGGGTTGTGTGGTGTCGTGGACGCTGTTCTCCTGAAAGCTGGGTAATTTGCTGCGAACGATGGTCTGTTTGAGGTCAGGTGGCTGTTTGAAGGCGAGTAGTGGAGGTGTGGGGATGGCCATAGCGAGGTGTTCGTCATCATTGATGACATGTTGAAGGCTGCGGAGAACATGGCGTAGTTTCTCCGCTCCGGGGAAGTACTGGACGACGAAGGGTACTCTGTTGGTTGCGTCCCGTGTTAGTCTTCTGAGGCGTCTTTCAGCGTCTGTAGGTGTCCATCGCGTTCCTCCTCGTCTGAGCAGACCCTGTGTATTCGCAGGGCCTGTCCATAGGGGATGGCCTCTTTGACGTGGTTAGGGTGGAAGCTGGAAAAGTGGAGCATCGTGAGGTTGTCCGTGGGCTTGCGGTAGAGTGAGGTGCTGAGGTGCCCGTCTTTGATGGAGATTCGTGTGTCCAAGAAAGAAACTGATTCTGAGGAGTGGTCCATGGTGAGCTTGATGGTGGGATGGAACTTGTTGATGTTATCGTGTAGTCTCTTTAGTGATTCCTCACCGTAGGTCCATAGAAAGAAAATGTCGTCGATGTATCTGGTGTATAGTGTTGGTTGGAGGTCCTGTGCAGTGAAGAAGTCCTGCTCGAACTTGTGCATGAAAATGTTGGCGTATTGGGGTGTGAATTTGGTCCCCATGGCTGTTCCATGTGTTTGGGTAAAGAACTGGTTATTGAAGGTGAAGACATTGTGATCCAGGATGAAGCGGATGAGTTGTAGGATGGCGTCTGGAGATTGGCTGTTGTTGGTGTTGAGTATTGATGCTGTCGCAGCGATGCCGTCATCGTGGGGGATACTGGTGTAGAGTGCCGAGACGTCCATCGTGATCATCAATGATGACGAACACCTCGCTAAGGCCATCCCCACGCCTCCACTACTCGCCTTTAAACAGCCACCCAACCTCAAACAAACCATCGTTCGCAGCAAATTACCCAGCTTTCAGGAGAACAGCGTCCACGACACCACACAACCCTGCCACGGTAACCGCTGCAAGACATGCCAGATCATCGACACAGATACCACCATCACACGAGAGGACACCACCCACCAGGTGCACGGTTCATACTCCTGTGACTCGGCCAACGTTGTCTACCTCATACGTTGCAGGAAAGGATGCCCCAGAGCATGGTACATTGGCGAGACCATGCAGACACTGCGGCAACGGATGAACGGACACCGCGCAACAATCGCCAGACAGGAGGGTTCCCTCCCAGTCAGGGAACACTTTAGCAGTCATGGACATTCAGCCACAGACCTTCGGGTAAGCGTACTCCAAGGCGGCCTTCGAGACACACGACAACGCAAAATCGTCGAGCAGAATTTGATAGCCAAGTTCCGCACCCATGAGGACGGCCTCAACCGGGATCTTGGGTTCATGTCACACTACACGTAACCCCACCAGCGAACAAATGTTATCTGTTTTTAATATAACGGGTCATTTGCCGTCTTCCTTCTCTCTCTCTCTCTCTCTCTTTTGGGGGTTTGTATATTCGGTGGCCTTTTAGGTGACACCTTTCTGTCTGCTCACTGTGATTGCCTTGGCAACGGGCTGTAATCACCAGGCATTGTTCTGTGATTTTCAAATGCGAAGGATTCGAAAATGTCATTTCGACACGATTCACCTGAGGAAGGAGGAAGCCTCCGAAAGCTTGTGGAATTTAAAATAAATTTGTTGGACTATAACTTGGTGTTGTAAAATTGTTTACAATTGTCAACCCCAGTCCATCACCGGCATCTCCACATCATACTGTGTATAGTGATGGGCTTATAGAATCATAGAAAGGTTACAGCACGGAAGGAGGCCATTCGGCCCATCGAATCCATACCAACTCTATGCAAGAGCAATCTGGCTAGTCCCACTCCCCTGCCCTATCCCCATAGCCCTGCAAATTTTTTCTTTTCAAATACTTATCCAGTTCCCTTTTGAAGGCCATGATTGAATCTGCCTCCACCACCCCCTCGGGCAGTGCATTCCAGATCCTAACCACTCGCTGTGTGAAAATTTTTCCCTCATGTCACCATTGGTTCTTTAGCCAATCACCTTAAATCTGTGTCCTCTGGTTCTTGACCCTTCCACCAATGGGAACAGTTTCTCTCTATCTACTCTGTCTGGACCCTTCATGATTTTGAACACCTCTATCAAATCTCCTCGCAACCGTCTCTGTTCCAAGGAGAACAACCCCAGCTTCTCCAGTCTATCCACGTAACTAAAGTCCCTCATCCCTGGAATCATTCTAGTAAATCTCTTCTGCACCCTCTCTTAGAGTTGATTACACAGTTCAGCTATACTGTATATAGTGATGGGTTTGTTATAGTGCGCCTGTGCATTATTTGTCAGAGGAAACCATTTGTTCTGTGTGGGTGAAACACTCATTTTGTGTTGCAGATTCTGTTGTATATGAAACAGCAATACAACTGGTTCCAGCAGAAGTACTAAACCAGGGGTAGAGTTTGACTTGGGGGCTGATATTCTGCTGGTGAACATTATTTTATACTGCAGACGTTAGTGTACGTGAATCACCTGTATTAACAACAACTTACATTTATATAGCGCCTTTAATGTAGTAAAAGGTCTCAAGGCACATCACAGGGGTGTTACCAGACAAAAATTTATCTGTATTAACATATGTGAGGGGCCTGTATTAACTTGTGCGAGGGGCTTGTATTAACTTGTGCGAGGGGCTTGTATTAACTTGTGCGAGGGGCTTCTATTAACTTGTGCGAGGGGCTTCTATTAACTTGTGCGAGGGGTCTGTATTAACTTGTGCGAGGGGCTTGTATTAACTTGTGCGAGGGGCTTGTATTAACTTGTGCGAGGGGCTTGTATTAACTTGTGCGAGGGGCTTCTATTAACTTGTGCGAGGGGTCTGTATTAACTTGTGCGAGGGGCTTGTATTAACTTGTGCGAGGGGCCTGTATTAACTTGTGCGAGGGGCCTGTATTAACTTGTGCGAGGGGCTTGTATTAATTTGTGCGAGGGGCCTGTATGAACTTGTGTGAGGGGCCTGTATGAACTTGTGCGAGGGGCCTGTATTAACTTGTGCGAGGGGCCTGCATTAACTTATGCGAGGGGCCTGTATGAACTTGTGCGAGGGGCTTGTATTAACTTGTGCGAGGGGCCTGTATGAACTTATGCGAGGGGCCTGTATGAACTTGTGCGAGGGGCCTGTATTAACTGTGCGAGGGGCCTGTATTAACTTGTGCGAGGGGCCTGTATTAACTGTGCGAGGGGCCTGTATTAACCTGTGCGAGGGGCCTGTATTAACTGTGAGAGTGGCCTGTATTAACTTATGCGCGGGGCCTGTATTAACTGTGAGAGGGGCCTGTATTAACTTGTGCGAGGGACCTGTATTAACTTGTGCGAGGGGCCTGTATTAACTTGTGCGAGGGGCCTGTATTAACTTGTGCGAGGGGCCTGTATTAACTTGTGCGAGGGGCCTGTATTAACTGTGCGAGGGGCCTGTATTAACCTGTGCGAGGGGCCTGTATTAACTGTGAGAGTGGCCTGTATTAACTTATGCGCGGGGCCTGTATTAACTGTGAGAGGGGCCTGTATTAACTTGTGCGAGGGACCTGTATTAACTTGTGCGAGGGGCCTGTATTAACTTGTGCGAGGGGCTTGTATTAACTTGTGCGAGGGGCCTGTATTAACTTGTGCGAGGGGCCTGTATTAACTGTGCGAGGGGCCTGTATTAACTTGTGCGAGGGGCCTGTATTAACTTGTGCGAGGAGCCTGTATTAACTTGTGCGAGGGGCCTGTATTACTTGTGCGAGGGGCCTGTATTACTTGTGCGAGGGGCCTGTATTACTTGTGCGAGGGGCCTGTATTACTTGTGCGAGGGGCCTGTATTAACTTGTGCGAGGGGCCTGTATTAACTGTGCGAGGGGACTGTATTAACTTGTGCGAGGGGACTGTATTAACTTATGCGAGGGGCCGGTATGAACTTGTGCGAGGGGACTGTATTAACTGTGAGAGGGGCTTGTATTAACTTGTGCGAGGGGCCTGTATGAACTTGTGCGAGGAGACTGTATTAACTGTGAGAGGGGACTGTATTAACTTGTGCGAGGGGTTTGTATTAACTTGTGCGAGGGGCTTGTATTAACTGTGAGAGGGGCCTGTATTAACTTGTGCGAGGGGCCTGTATTAACTGTGCGAGGGGCCTGTATGAACTTGTGCGAGGGGTCTGTATTAACTTGTGCGATGGGCCTGTATTAACTTGTGCGAGGGGCCTGTATTAACTTGTGCGAGGGGCCTGTATTAACTTGTGCGAGGGGCCTGTATTAACTTGTGCGAGGGGCCTGTATGAACTTGTGCGAGGGGCTTGTATTAACTTGTCCGCGGGGCCTGTATTAACTGTGAGAGAGGCCTGTATTAACTTGTGCGAGGGGCCTGTATTAACTGTGCGAGGGGCCTGTATTAACTGTGCGAGGGGCCTGTATTAACTTGTGCGAGGGGCCTGTATTAACTGTGCGAGGGACCTGTATTAACTTGTGTGAGGGGCCTGTATTAACTTGTGCGAAGGGCCTGTATTAACTTGTGCGAGGTGCCTGTATTAACTGTGCGAAGGGCCTGTATTAACTTGTGCGAGGGGCCTGTATTAACTGTGCGAGGGGCCTGTATTAACTTGTGCGAGGGGCCTGTATTACTTGTGCGAGGGGCCTGTATTACTTGTGCGACGGGACTGTATTAACTTGTGCGAGGGGCCTGTATTAACTTGTGCGAGGGGCCTGTATTAACTGTGAGAGGGGCTTGTATTAACTGTGAGAAGGGCTTGTATTAACTTGTGCGAGGGGCCTGTATTAACTGTGCGAGGGGCCTGTATTAACTGTGCGAGGGGCCTGTATTAACTTGTGCGAGGGGCCTGTATTACTTGTGCGAGAGGCCTGTATTACTTGTGCGACGGGCCTGTATTAACTTGTGCGAGGGGCCTGTATTAACTTGTGCGAGGGGCCTGTATTAACTGTGCGAGGGGCCTGTATTAACTTATGCGAGGGGCCTGTATTAACTGTGAGAGTGGCCTGTATTAACTTGTGCGAGGGGCCTGTATTAACTTGTGCGATGGGCCTGTATTAACTGTGCAAGGGGCCTGTATTAACTTATGCGAGGGGCCTGTATTAACTGTGAGAGTGGCCTGTATTAACTTGTGCGAGGGGCCTGTATTAACTTGTGCGAGGGGCCTGTGTTAACTTGTGCGAGGGGCCTGTATTAACTTGTGCGAGGGGCCTGTATTACTTGTGCGAGGGGCCTGTATTACTTGTGCGAGGGGCCTGTATTACTTGTGCGAGGGGCCTGTATTACTTGTGCGAGGGGCCTGTATTACTTGTGCGAGGGGCCTGTATTAACTTGTGCGAGGGGCCTGTATTAACTGTGCGAGGGGACTGTATTAACTTGTGCGAGGGGACTGTATTAACTTATGCGAGGGGCCGGTATGAACTTGTGCGAGGGGACTGTATTAACTGTGAGAGGGGCTTGTATTAACTTGTGCGAGGGGCCTGTATGAACTTGTGCGAGGAGACTGTATTAACTGTGAGAGGGGACTGTATTAACTTGTGCGAGGGGTTTGTATTAACTTGTGCGAGGGGCTTGTATTAACTGTGAGAGGGGCCTGTATTAACTTGTGCGAGGGGCCTGTATTAACTGTGCGAGGGGCCTGTATGAACTTGTGCGAGGGGTCTGTATTAACTTGTGCGATGGGCCTGTATTAACTTGTGCGAGGGGCCTGTATTAACTTGTGCGAGGGGCCTGTATTAACTTGTGCGAGGGGCCTGTATTAACTTGTGCGAGGGGCCTGTATGAACTTGTGCGAGGGGCTTGTATTAACTTGTCCGCGGGGCCTGTATTAACTGTGAGAGAGGCCTGTATTAACTTGTGCGAGGGGCCTGTATTAACTGTGCGAGGGGCCTGTATTAACTGTGCGAGGGGCCTGTATTAACTGTGCGAGGGACCTGTATTAACTTGTGTGAGGGGCCTGTATTAACTTGTGCGAAGGGCCTGTATTAACTTGTGCGAGGTGCCTGTATTAACTGTGCGAAGGGCCTGTATTAACTTGTGCGAGGGGCCTGTATTAACTGTGCGAGGGGCCTGTATTAACTTGTGCGAGGGGCCTGTATTACTTGTGCGAGGGGCCTGTATTACTTGTGCGACGGGACTGTATTAACTTGTGCGAGGGGCCTGTATTAACTTGTGCGAGGGGCCTGTATTAACTGTGAGAGGGGCTTGTATTAACTGTGAGAAGGGCTTGTATTAACTTGTGCGAGGGGCCTGTATTAACTGTGCGAGGGGCCTGTATTAACTGTGCGAGGGGCCTGTATTAACTTGTGCGAGGGGCCTGTATTACTTGTGCGAGAGGCCTGTATTACTTGTGCGACGGGCCTGTATTAACTTGTGCGAGGGGCCTGTATTAACTTGTGCGAGGGGCCTGTATTAACTGTGCGAGGGGCCTGTATTAACTTATGCGAGGGGCCTGTATTAACTGTGAGAGTGGCCTGTATTAACTTGTGCGAGGGGCCTGTATTAACTTGTGCGATGGGCCTGTATTAACTGTGCAAGGGGCCTGTATTAACTTATGCGAGGGGCCTGTATTAACTGTGAGAGTGGCCTGTATTAACTTGTGCGAGGGGCCTGTATTAACTTGTGCGAGGGGCCTGTGTTAACTTGTGCGAGGGGCCTGTATTAACTTGTGCGAGGGGCTTGTATTAACTTGTGCGAGGGGACCTGTATGAACTTGTGCGAGGGGCCTGTATTAACTTGTGCGAGGGGCCTGTATTAACTGTGCGAGGGGCCTGTATGAACTTGTGCGAGGGGCCTGTATTAACTTGTGCGAGGGGCCTGTATTACTTGTGCGAGGGGCCTGTATTACTTGTGCGACGGGCCTGTATTAACTTGTGCGAGGGGCCTGTATTAACTTGTGCGAGGGGCCTGTATTAACTGTGCGAGGGGCCTGTATTAACTTATGCGAGGGGCCTGTATTAACTGTGAGAGTGGCCTGTATTAACTTGTGCGAGGGGCCTGTATTAACTTGTGCGAGGGGCCTGTATTAACTTGTGCGAGGGGCCTGTATTAACTTGTGCGAGGGGCTTGTATTAACTTGTGCGAGGGGACCTGTATGAACTTGTGCGAGGGGCCTGTATTAACTTGTGCGAGGGGCCTGTATTAACTGTGCGAGGGGCCTGTATGAACTTGTGCGAGGGGCCTGTATTAACTGTGAGAGGGGCTTGTATTAACTGTGAGAGGGGCTTGTATTAACTTGTGCGAGGGGCCTGTATTAACTTGTGCGAGGGGCCTGTATTAACTGTGCGAGGGGCCTGTATTAACTGTGCGAGGGGCCTGTATTAACTTGTGCGAGGGGCCTGTATTAACTTGTGCGAGGGGCCTGTATTAACTTGTGCGAGGGGCCTGTATTAACTTGTGCGAGGGGCCTGTATTAACTTGTGCGAGGGGCCTGTATTAACTTGTGCGAGGGGCCTGTATTAACTGTGCGAGGGGTCTGTATTAACTTGTGCGAGGGGCCTGTATTAACTGTGAGAGGGGCTTTTATTAACTGAGAGGGGCCTGTATTAACTGTGCGAGGGGCCTGTATTAACTGTGCGAGGGGCCTGTATTAACTTGTGCGAGGGGCCTGTATTAACTTGTGCGAGGGGCCTGTATTAACTGTGCGAGGGGCCTGTATTAACTTGTGCGAGGGGCCTGTATTAACTGTGCGAGGGACCTGTATTAACTGTGCGAGGGGCCTGTATTAACTGTGCGAGGGGCCTGTATTAACTGTGCGAGGGACCTGTATTAACTGTGCGAGGGGCCTGTATTAACTGTGCGAGGGGCCTGTATTAACTGTGCGAGGGGCCTGTATTAACTTGTGCGAGGGACCTGTATTAACTGTGCGAGGGGCCTGTATTAACTGTGCGAGGGGCCTGTATTAACTGTGCGAGGGGCCTGTATTAACTTGTGCGAGGGGCCTGTATTAACTGTGCGAGGGACCTGTATTAACTGTGCGAGGGGCCTGTATTAACTGTGCGAGGGGCCTGTATTAACTTGTGCGAGGGACCTGTATTAACTGTGCGAGGGGCCTGTATTAACTGTGCGAGGGGCCTGTATTAACTGTGCGAGGGGCCTGTATTAACTTGTGCGAGGGGCCTGTATTAACTGTGCGAGGGGCCTGTATTAACTGCGAGGGGCCTGTATTAACTGTGCGAGGGACCTGTATTAACTGTGAGAGGGACCTGTATTAACTGTGCGAGGGGCCTGTATTAACTGTGCGAGGGGCCTGTATTAACTGTGCGAGGGGCCTGTATTAACTGTGCGAGGGGCCTGTATTAACTGTGCGAGGGGCCTGTATTAACTGTGCGAGGGGCCTGTATTAACTGTGCGAGGGGCCTGTATTAACTGTGCGAGGGACCTGTATTAACTGTGAGAGGGACCTGTATTAACTGTGCGAGGGGCCTGTATTAACTGTGCGAGGGGCCTGTATTAACTGTGCGAGGGACCTGTATTAACTGTGCGAGGGGCCTGTATTAACTGTGCGAGGGACCTGTATTAACTGTGAGAGGGACCTGTATTAACTGTGCGAGGGGCCTGTATTAACTGTGAGAGGGACCTGTATTAACTTGTGCGAGGGGCCTGTATTAACTGTGCGAGGGGCCTGTATTAACTTGTGCGAGGGGCCTGTATTAACTTGTGCGATGGGGACTGTATTAACTTGTGCGAGGGGCCTGTATTAACTGTGCGAGGGACCTGTATTAACTGCGAGGGGCCTGTATTAACTGTGCGAGGGACCTGTATTAACTACGAGGGGCCTGTATTAACTGTGCGAGGGGCCTGTATTAACTTGTGCGAGGGGCCTGTATTAACTGTGCGAGGGGCCTGTATTAACTTGTGCGAGGGGCCTGTATTAACTGTGCGAGGGGCCTGTATTAACTACGAGGGGCCTGTATTAACTGTGCGAGGGGCCTGTATTAACTGTGCGAGGGGCCTGTATTAACTGTGAGAGGGGCCTGTATTAACTTGTGCGAGGGGCCTGTATTAACTGTGCAAGGGGCCTGTATTAACTGTGCGCGGGACCTGTATTAACTGTGCGAGGGGCCTGTATTAACTTGTGCGAGGGACCTGTATTAACTTGTGCGAGGGGCCTGTATTAACTGTGCGAGGGGCCTGTATTAACTGTGCGAGGGGCCTGTATTAACTGTGCGAGGGGCCTGTATTAACTGTGCGAGGGGCCTGTATTAACTTGTGCGAGGGGCCTGTATTAACTTGTGCGAGGGGCCTGTATTAACTTGTGTGAGGGGCCTGTATTAACTTGTGTGAGGGGCCTGTATTAACTGTGCGAGGGGCCTGTATTAACTGTGCGAGGGGCCTGTATTAACTTGTGCGAGGGACCTGTATTAACTTGTGCGAGGGGCCTGTATTAACTTGTGCGAGGGGCCTGTATTAACTTGTGTGAGGGGCCTGTATTAACTTGTGTGAGGGGCCTGTATTAACTTGTGCGAGGGGCCTGTATTAACTTGTGTGAGGGGCCTGTATTAACTTGTGTGAGGGGCCTGTATTAACTTGTGCGAGGGACCTGTATTAACTGTGCGAGGGGCCTGTATTAACTTGTGCGAGGGGCCTGTATTAACTTGTGCGAGGGGCCTGTATTAACTTGTGTGAGGGGCCTGTATTAACTTGTGTGAGGGGCCTGTATTAACTGTGCGAGGGGCCTGTATTAACTTGTGCGAGGGGCCTGTATTAACTTGTGCGAGGGGCCTGTATTAACTTGTGTGAGGGGCCTGTATTAACTGTGCGAGGGGCCTGTATTAACTGTGCGAGGGGCCTGTATTAACTTGTGCGAGGGACCTGTATTAACTTGTGCGAGGGGCCTGTATTAACTGTGCGAGGGACCTGTATTAACTGTGCGAGGGGCCTGTATTAACTTGTGCGAGGGGCCTGTATTAACTGTGCGAGGGGCCTGTATTAACTGTGCGAGGGGCCTGTATTAACTTGTGCGAGGGGCCGGTATTAACTGTGCGAGGGACCTGTATTAACTGTGCGAGGGGCCTGTATTAACTGTGCGAGGGGCCTGTATTAACTGTGCGAGGGGCCTGTATTAACTGTGCGAGGGGCCTGTATTAACTGTGCGAGGGGCCTGTATTAACTGTGCGAGGGACCTGTATTAACTGCGAGGGGCCTGTATTAACTGTGCGAGGGGCCTGTATTAACTGTGCGAGGGGCCTGTATTAACTTGTGCGAGGGGCCGGTATTAACTGTGCGAGGGGCCTGTATTAACTGTGCGAGGGGCCTGTATTAACTGTGCGAGGGGCCTGTATTAACTGTGCGAGGGGCCTGTATTAACTGTGCGAGGGGACTGTATTAACTGTGCGAGGGGCCTGTATTAACTTGTGCGAGGGGCCTGTATTAACTGTGCGAGGGGCCTGTATTAACTGTGCGAGGGGCCTGTATTAACTGTGCGAGGGGCCTGTATTAACTGCGAGGGGCCTGTATTAACTGTGCGAGGGGCCTGTATTAACTGTGCGAGGGGCCTGTATTAACTGCGAGGGGCCTGTATTAACTGTGCGAGGGGCCTGTATTAACTGTGCGAGGGGCCTGTATTAACTGTGCGAGGGGCCTGTATTAACTGTGCGAGGGGCCTGTATTAACTGTGCGAGGGGCCTGTATTAACTGTGCGAGGGGCCTGTATTAACTGTGCGAGGGGCTGGTATTAACTGTGCGAGGGGCCTGTATTAACTGTGCGAGGGGCTGGTATTAACTGTGCGAGGGGCCTGTATTAACTGTGCGAGGGGCCTGTATTAACTGTGCGAGGGGCCTGTATTAACTGTGCGAGGGGCCTGTATTAACTGTGCGAGGGGCTGGTATTAACTGTGCGAGGGGCCTGTATTAACTGTGCGAGGGGCCTGTATTAACTGTGCGAGGGGCCTGTATTAACTGTGCGAGGGGCCTGTATTAACTGTGCGAGGGGCTGGTATTAACTGTGCGAGGGGCCTGTATTAACTGTGCGAGGGGCCTGTATTAACTGTGCGAGGGGCCGGTATTAACTGTGCGAGGGGCCAGTAGTAGAATACATGAAGCGTCCTGTTTCGACGGGAGGATTTGAATATTTCTAGCTAATTTCTGTTGGGTTGCTTTACGATCAGCGTAGTGAGTTTATCGAAATGGGATGTGGTGGTGACGTAACACTAAATGTACCTACTTTCTAAAGTGCATTTTTTTCCAGTAGTAAAATTTGTACAATCTAAATTCAGTGACCATATGTCTGGAGTCTGTGATAGATCAGGGCTCTGGTTTATCTCATTTCATTGTATATATTTTCAAGTTTGCTGCGGTGGATTTGTGGCTCTGGTCACTTTGGTTCCTACTCTGAGTTCATGCTTAGAATATGCACATTTGTGGCTCACAGTTGTGTCAGTGGGGAGTCCGTCTGTTCCTCTTCTCTGATGTGGTCAGTTGTATTTGAGGAAATTACCTGTGGTCTCAGACTACGGGATGAACCAGACTCAATCTGTCTGTCTGAGCTGTGAATTAATCCCTTGGGAGGATAAAGGACTTAACACATGTTGTCCGTATTCTCTGCCCAATAGGATGTAGGTGTTTGCCTAGCAGTGAGATAAATAGAGAGGTTGAAATTGAAGAGGCCTGATAAAGTTGCATCTAGGGCCTGTTTAGAAATAATGGAATGAGAAAATAAGGAAAGCAGTTATGAGAGGGATAAGGAAAACAAGGAAGGAGCATGAGGGAAGGAGCATGAGGGAAGGGCCTCAAAAAATATTTTAAAATATTCCACAAAAAGATCAGTAAAAAGAGAATTGTTAAATGTGACGTGGGCCCCCCGAGGGGAGATAAGCAGAAATTGGTGGAGATACTTTAGTACTTTGCTTCATTGCTTAAACAAAGAGGATATTGGGGCAGAGGTAAATCCTGAATTGGTTAAAAGCGAGACGAGAGATAGTATAAATAAAAGGGACATGTTCGAGGTGTTAGTTAAACTAAAAGAGGACAAAGTACCATTACCTATTGAGATACATTCAAGGATTCTGAAATAAATGGGGGAAGAACTAGCAGAGGCTCAAGAAATTATATTTCAGGGCTCCTTTGAGAGTGGATGTGTGCCAGAGACCTGGAGAGAGGCCAAAGTCATAGCCATTTTCGAAAATGGGAGATAGATCTAGTTACAGGCCAGTTGTGTCAATATCTAGGCTAGGGAAAATTTTGGAATTTTGAATTATAGATGAAATTGCTAAATATCTAGATGGGTTCGAGTTCTTTAAGGAGGTGACAGGTATGGTGATGGGGAAACGCAGTGGATGTGGTGTATTTGGATTTTCAGAAAGCCTGTGACAAGGTATCACACAGGAGACTATTGGAGAAAAGTAAGGGATATGAAATTGAGAGGAAGGGTAGCAAATTGGGATTAAAAACTAGTTAGAAGGGAGGAAACAGAGAGTAGGAGTTAAGGGCGGTTTCTCAGAGTGATTGGAAGTTGGTAGTGGTGTCCCATAGGATTCTGCTCTGGGACTACTTCTGTTCACTGTGTACATCAATAATCTGAATATTGGGCTCGAGGGAAGGGTGTCCACATTTGCAGACAATACTGAAATAGGAGCCATAGTAAATAATTCTGAGGATCAAAGGGAGCAGCAACAGGATATTGATGATGGAAGGTCAAAAAACTGACAGATGAAATTCAATGCCAGTAAATGTGAGGAGGTACATTTTGGTTAAAAAAATAAAAGTATTAATTATACTAAAGCTGGGTGATGTGGAGGAGCAGAGGGATTTGGGGATTCAGGTTCACAAGTCATTAAAAGCAGGACCACAAGTGGACAAGATCATAAATTCACATTCATCTTGTTCACCAACTGTCCCCACACCTCTGCTACTGTTGACCTACTAAACTGTTCCCTCACCTCTGCCTTTGACACCCTGTTCAATTGCCATCTCCTACTCCTGCCATTCTCCCTGGTAATCCCCAGGCTTCACTCCCCCAAGTTAGAAGGCTACAATTTCAAGTGTATTCAAACCTGGTTCACAATTGGTCTGTTCGTCTGTCACCAGATTTGGCTTGCCTGTGCCATGCTCTCCTCAACCAAAGTTATCTCCTGAAGAGCAAGGACACCAGCTTCTTTATCTCCTCTCACCCACTTTCACTTCAAACATTTGTAAGGAGCTCCTGGATATTAAAATCACTAACAGTGAGACCATCCTTGCAGCTGCCCCCGTCTCCCACCCAATCTAGCCCTAAACCCTCATCATTTTGCAGTTTCTCGTCCATCTAACCCCCACCAGCCCCTCCATAGGAACATAGGAACAGGAGTAGGCCATTCAGCCCCTCGTGCCTGCTCCGCCATTTGATAAGATCATGGCTGATCTGTGATCTAACTCCGTATACCTGCCTTTGGCCCATATCCCTTAATACCTTTGGTTGCCAAAAAGCTATCTATCTCAGATTTAAATTTAGCAATTGAGCTAGTATCAATTGCCGTTTGCGGAAGAGAGTTCCAAACTTCTACAACCCTTTGTGTGTAGAAATGTTTTCTAATCTCGCTCCTGAAAGGCCTGGCTCTAATTTTTAGACTGTGCCCCCTACTCCTAGAATCACCAACCAGCGGAAATAGTTTCTCTCTATCCACCCTATCTGTTCCCCTTAATATCTTATAAACTTCGATCAGATCACCCCATAACCTTCGAAACTCAAGAGAATACAACCCCAATTTGTGTAATCTCTCCTCGTAACTTAACCCTTGAAGTCCGGGTATCATTCTAGTAAACCTATGCTGCACTCCCTCCAAGGCCAATATGTCCTTCCGAAGGTGCGGTGCCCAGAACTGCTCACAGTATTCCAGGTGCGGTCTAACCAGGGTTTTGTATAGCTGCAGCATAACTTCTGCCCCCTTGTACTCCAGTCCTCTAGATATAAAGGCCAACATTCCATTAGCCTTCTTGATTATTTTCTGCACCTGTTCATGACACTTCAATGATCTATGTACCTGAACCCCTAAGTCCCTTTGGACATCCACTGTTTTTAACTTTTTACCATTTAGAAAGTACCCTGTTCTATCCTTTTTTAATCCAAAGTGGATGACCTCACACTTGCCTACATTGAATTCCACAGTTTTGCCCATTCACCTAATCTATCAATATCCCATTGTAATTTTATGTTTTCATCTACACTGCTTACAATGCCACCAATCTTTGTGTCATCGGCAAACTTAGATATGAGACGTTCTATGCCTTCATCTAAGTCGTTAATAAATATTGTGAATAATTGAGGCCCCAAGGCAGATCCCTGCAGGACTCCACTAGTCACATCCTGCCAATGTGAGTACCTTCCCATTATCCCTACTCTCTGTCGCCTTTCGCTCAGCCAACTTCCTAACCAAGTTCGTACTTTTCCCTCGATTCCATGGGTTTCTATCTTAGCTAACAGTCTCTTATGTGGGACCTTATCAAATGCCTTCTGGAAGTCCATATAAATAACATCCATTGACATTGCCCTGTCCACTACTTTAGTCACCTCTTCAAAAAATTCAATCAGGTTTGTCAGGCACGAGCTACCTTTCACAAATCCATGCTGGCTCTCTCTGATTAACTGAAAATTCTCGAGGTGTTCAGTCACCCTATCCTTAATTATATACTCCAGCATTTTCCCCACAACAGATGTTCGGCTAACTGGTCTATAATTCCCCGGTTTCCCTCTCTCTCCTTTCTTAAAAAGCGGAGTGACATGTGCAATTTTCCAATCTAGAGGGACCGTTCCTGAATCTAGAGAACTCCAAGCTCCTCTCTTCCATTAGACCTACTCTCGCTTCCCGTCCTCACTTAGTCTCACTTACTCTCACCCTTATGCTACCCACCATCAATATTTCCCTTTCCTCAGGAATTGTCCCTCTTCAAAAAAGAACACCCTTGACCCATCTGTCCTTTCCAACTATACCCCATCTTTAACCTCCCCTTCCTTTCTAAAGTCCTAAAACATGTTGCCTCTCATCTCTCCCAAAATGACTTGGTCTGACCCCTCCAGTCCACCTTCCATTCTCCTCACAGCACCAAAACAGCCCTAACAAGTCATGAATGCCATTCTTTGTGACTGTGATGTTATCTCTCCTCATCCTCTCCACAGTTTTTGATGCAGTCAACCATGCAAACCTCCTCCAATGGCTCTTCATCGTCCAGTTCCCTGGGGTCGCTGTTGCATGTCCATTCCTAGCTATCCAATCAGAGCCAGTACATCTCCAGCAATGGCTTCTCTTCCCTGCCCAGCACCATCACCTGGTCTCCTAAGGCTATATCTAAAGCCCCCTCCTTTGTTATCTACCAGCTACCCCCAGGTAACATATCCACAGGCACTGGGATCAGCCTCCATACACTGATGATACCCAGCTCTACCTCTCAACTACCTCCGTGCTGTCAGACTACTTGTCCAACAGTATGGCAACACTGAAAAGCAAAGCCATCGTCAGCTTTCACACCCCAGTCACTCACTCAGGTGCAATCAGACCTGTCTGACCTAGAAATAGAATCCCACGTCCTAGCCATCACCAATACCGCTAAGTTACACCTATACAACATTGCCCGTTTCTACCCCGCCTCAGCCCCTCCGCTGTTGAATGCTATGCTTTTGTCACCGATGCTTGACTACTCCAGTGCTCTCCTAGCCGGCCATCCATCCTCCACAAGCTCCAACTTGCCCGAAGCTCTGCCCCACTCAGCCATCAGCCCACTTTTATATCCTCCTAGTCCGCAAATTCCTGTATGGCCTCATCCCATCCTATCTCTGCAATCTCCGCCAGTCCTACATTCTCTCCCACATACACACGCCAGCCTTTTGTGCTGTCTATCCCATTCATTGTTGGCAGAGCCCGTAGCTGCTTTAGCCCTGCTCCCAAACTGCTCCTTTAACCCCTCCCTCTCTCCTTTTAAAAAGCTCTTCACAATCCATCTATTCAAACAAGCTTTCAGGTACCGCTCCTAATCTCCCTTCCTGGCTCAGCAGCTGCTTCCCTTACCTCTATTAGTGAAACACACTGGGACAATGCAAGCAGTTACTTTTCTTTTTGCTTTTAGTGACCAGCCACTCAGTCCCCAACTTTACTCTGACAGTAAATAGAGTAACTCCCACTCTGTAGACCTATGGAGTAAAAGTGTTGTGTTTCTACATATTCTTTCAGTGTATCCTCCCAAGCTCCACACCTTCGATGAGGAGTGGCAGAGAATGCAGGCCAAGAGAATGCTGGACATGCGCATAAACCCCATCGAGGGCTTCGCCTCCAAATGGGATTACGAGAAGAACGAATGGAAGAAGTGAAGGCCCTGTTTAGATGAGTGTTTTCATTTTAATGTGGAGCTGGAGTGTTCTAACAGAATCTCGCTCTGCAACAATTTCAAAACACACTAACCTCAGCCTAACCCTCCCACAGTGCCTGCTGAATTATAAAATGATCACAATTACTCCTTCAGCAGCAGTTTGAAGTGTTAAAATAAGTCACATGATTGTAAAAAAAAAGCAATTTATACAAAAGGTTGCTCTTATAATAAAGTTCTCCTCTCTACTCTGTATTGACTGGTATGTTTGAGACATATTACCTGCAAAATTCACTGTAGGGAACAGGGTGTTAAATCACAGCCCCTTCTTGGTTAGGAAGCATCCATGAACTCAATGTTGGAAGATAGACTCCCTTCTATGAGGTGTGACTATCGGAATACATTTACCTGCACCCAGGCCCACAAGGGGAAACACCTCTAAATTTGAACAGCTCAGCATTGACAATGTACTGGGGGCAAACCTAACTATACAGCACTGTCCATCTACACCATGTATCGTTTAAAAAGGGAGAAAGAAATAGACCAAGTAATTATAGGCCAGTCAGTCTAACCTCAGTGGTGGGCAAATTATTGGAATCAATTCTGAGGGACAGGATAAATCATCATTTAGAAAGGCACGGCTTAATCAAGGACAGTCGACATGGATTTGTTAAGGGAAGGTCGTGTCTGACTAACTTGATTGAATTTTTTGAGGCGGGTCGATGAGGGTAATGCATTTTATGTAGTGTACATGGATTTTAAGCAAGACTTTTGACAAGGTCCCACATGGCAGCCTGGTCAAAAAAGTAAAAGCCCATGGGATCCAAAGGAAAGTAGCTAGTTGGATCCAAAATTGGCTCACTGGCAGGAAGCAAAGGGTAACAGCTGACGAGTGTTTTTGAGACTGGAAGGCTGTTTCCAGTGGGGTTCCGCAAGGCTCAGTACTCGGTCCCGTGCTTTTTGTGGTATATATTAATGATTTGGACTTGAATGTGGGGGGCTTGATCAAGAAGTTTGCAGATGATACAAAAATTGGCCATGTGGTTGATAGTGAGGAGGAAAGCTGTAGACTGCAGGAAGATATCAATCCCACCTCCTCTAACCTTTTGGGGGGTAGAGGGAATTTTAAGGGTAGGTTCGTTTTTTTTTATATTTTGTTTTCAGGGACTTAACTCCTGGACCTAAGATAAATAAGAAGCAAAAAGTAATCCAAAGTGGGACGTCACCAAGGAAGAGGTAAGTGATTGGTTGGTGAGTATTTTCCTGCTGAATTTGTCTAAGGTTAGAGTTTGTGGATTCTTGGGTCTCTGTTGTGCAGTGGGGGACTGCTGTTCAGCAAGGGCCCTTGAGTATACCTTTTAATTGAAGTGAAATTGGTGGGATTCATTTAATTTGAATTAATTAGTTAAAGGGTAAGTCATGTCAGGACAGCCCAGCCTCGTGTTATGCTCTTCCTGCTCTATGTGGGAAATCAGGGACCCTTCCGGTGTCCCTGACGACCATGTGTGCGGGAAATGTATTCAGCTGCAGCTACTGACAAACCGCATTGCGGCACTGGAGCTGCGGATGGATTCATTATGGAGCATTCGCGATGCTGAAAACGTCGTGGATAGCACGTTTAGTGAGATGGTCACACCGCAGGTAAAGGTTGTACAGGCAGGAAGTAAGTGGGTGACCTCCAGGCAGAGTAAGAGGAGCAGGCAGGCAGTGCAGGGGTCCCCTGTGGCCGTCCCCCTCTCAAACAAATATACCGCTTTGGATATTGTTGAGGGGGATGACTTATCAGGGGAAGGCAGCAGCAGCCAACTTCCTGGCACCAGGGGTAGCTCTGCTGCACAGGCTGGGAGGAAAAAGAGTGGAAGAGCTATAGTGGTAGGGGATTCTATCGTAAGGGGAACAGACAGGCGTTTCTGTGGCTGTAAACGTGACTCCAGGATGGTTTGTTGCCTCCCTGGTGCCAGGGTCATGGATGTCACTGAGCGGCTTCAGGGCATTCTCAAGGGGGAGGGTGAGCAGGCAGAGGTCGTGGTCCACATTGGGACCAACGACATAGGTAGGAAGGGAGATGAGGTCCTGCATCAAGAATTTAGGGAGCTATGGAGCAGATTAAAGAGCAGGACCTCAAAGGTTGTAATCTCTGGATTACTCCCAGTGCCACGGGCTAGTGAGTACAGAAATAGGAGGATAGAACAGATGAATGCGTGGCTAAAGAGTTGGTGCAGGAGAGAGGGTTTCAGTTTCCTGGATCACTGGGCCTGCTTCTGGGGAAGGTGGGACTTGTACAAGTCGGACGGGTTGCACCTGAACCAGAGCGGGATAAATATCCTTGCGGGGAGGTTTGCTAGCACTGTTGGGGGGGGTTTAAACTAACTTGGCAGGGGGATGGGATACAGAGTGGAGCTACAATAGGGGGTGATGTGCAGCCAAATATTGAGAAAAAAACAAGTCAGCTTGGAAGACAGGGCAAATATGTAAGAGCAAGGCTGGATGGCATCTATTTTAATGCAAGGAGTCTTGCAAATAAGGTGGATGAACTGAAGGTGTTGATAAACACATGGGAGTATGATATTGTTGCTGTCACAGAGACATGGTTGAGGGAGGGACAAGACTGGCAGCTCAATATTCCGGGGTACAGAATCTTCAGGCGAGACAGAGGGGGAGGTATAAGAGGAGGGGGGGTCGCAATATTAATTAAAGAATCAATTACTGCCATAAGGAGGGATGATATATTAGCAGGTTCCTCAAATGAGGCCATATGGGTGGAGCTTAAAAACAAAAAGGGGGCAAGCACTTTGATGGGAGTGTACTATAGGCCCCCAAACAGTCAGGGGGAGATAGAGGAACAGATATGTAGGCAAATCTCAGAAAATTGTGCAAATAATAGGGTAATAATAGTGGGGGATTTCAACTTCCCCAATATTAACTGGGATACTCAGAGTGTAAAAGGCTTAGAGGGTACAAAATTCTTAACGTGCATCCAGGAGAGCTTTTTGAGCCAGCATGTAGAAAGTCCTACAAGAGAGGGGGCGGTACTGGACCTAATTCTAGGGAATGTGGCCGGCCAAGTGGAAGAAGTGCTAGCAGGTGAGCACTTTGGTGACAGTGACCATAATTCAGTGAGATTTAAGGTGGTCATGGAAAAGGACAGGGAGGGGCCGGAAATAAAGGTTCTAAATTGGGGGAAGGCCGATTTTAATAGGATAAGGCAGGATCTGGCCAAAATGGACTGGGATCAGCTGCTTGTAGGAAAATCCGCATCGGAGCAATGGGAGTCTTTCAGAAGGGAGATTGAGACCATACAATGACAACATGTTCCCGTAAAGGTCAAGGGTGGTTCCAAGAACTCCAGGGAACCTTGGATGTCAGGGGATATACGAGAATGGATTAGGAAAAAAAGGAGGGCTTTTGGCAGATACAAAAGGCTAAGGACGGAGGAAGCCCTAGAGGAGTACAAAAAGTGCAAGGGGATACTTAAAAAGGAAATTAGGAGATCAAGGAGGGGCCATGAAATAACACTGGCGAGCAAAATAAAGGAAAATCCTAAGATGCTTTATAAGTACATTAAGGGTAAGAGGATAACTCGAGAAAAAATAGGGCCCATTAGGGACAAAAATGGCAATGTGTGTGTGGAGCCGGAAGATGTAGGAGGGGTTCTAAATGAATTTTTTGCATCTGTTTTCACTATGGAGAAGGACGATGTAGACATAGAAATACGGCAGGGGGACTGTGATATACTCGAACATATTAACATCGAGCGGGAGGAGGTATTGGCGGTTTTACCAGGCCTAAAAATGGATAAATCCCCAGGCCCGGACGAAATGTATCCCAGGCTACTGTGTGAGGCAAAGGAGGAGATTGCGGGGGCTCTAACACATATATTCAGAACCTCTCTGGCCACAGGGGATGTGCCAGAGGACTGGAGAACCGCTAATGTAGTACCATTATTCAAGAAGGGGAGTAGGGAAAAACCGGGGAACTACAGGCCAGTGAGCCTAACATCAGTGGTAGGAAAATTATTGGAAAAAATTCTGAAGGACAAAATTAGTCTCCACTTGGAGAAGCAAGGATTAATCAGGGATAGTCAATATGGCTTTGTCAAGGGAAGATCATGTCTGACTAATTTGATTGAATTTTTTGAGGGGGTGACTAGGCGTGTGGATGAGGGTAACGCAGTGGATGTGGTATACATGGATTTCAGTAAGGCCTTCGATAAAGTCCCCCACAGGAGACTGGTCAAGAAGGTACGAGCCCATGGAATCCAGGGTGCCTTGGCACTTTGGATACAAAACTGGCTTAGTGGCAGAAGGCAGAGGGTGATGGTCGAAGGTTGTTTTTGTGACTGGAAGCCTGTGGCCAGTGGGGTACCACAGGGATCGGTGCTGGGTCCCTTGCTGTTTGTGGTCTACATTAACGACTTGGATATGAATGTAAAAGGTATGATCAGTAAGTTCGCTGATGATACAAAAATTGGTAGGGTGGTAAATAGCGAGGAGGATGGCCTCAGTCTGCAGGACGATATAGATGGGTTGGTCAGATGGGCGGAACAGTGGCAAATGGAATTTAACCCGGAAAAGTGCGAGGTGATGCACTTTGGAGGGACTAACAAGGCAAGGGAATACACATTGAATGGGAAGACCCTAGGCAAGACAGAGGGTCAGAGGGATCTTGGCGTGCAAGTTCACAGATCCCTGAAGGCGGCGGAACAGGTAGATAAGGTGGTATAGAAGGCATATGGGATACTTGTCTTTATTAGCCGAGGCATAGAATATAAGAGCAAGGAGGTTATGACGGAGCTGTATAAAACACTGGTTAGGCCACAGCTGGAGTACTGTGTGCAGTTCTGGTCACTGCACTACAGGAAAGATGTGATCGCTTTGGAGAGGGTGCAGAGGAGATTCACCAGGATGTTACCAGGGCTGGAGCGCTTCAGCTATGAAGAGAGGCTGGGAAGATTGGGTTTGTTTTCCTTGGAGCAGAGGAGGCTGAGGGGGGACATGATTGAGGTGTACAAAATTATGAGGGGCACAGATAGGATGGATACTAAGGAGCTTTTTCCCTTCGTTGAGGGTTCTATAACAAGGGGGCATAGATTCAAGGTAAAAGGCGGGAGGTTTAGAGGGGATTTGAGAAAGAACTTTTTCACCCAGAGGGTGGTTGGAGTCTGGAACTCACTGCCTGAGAGGGTTGTGGAGGCAGGAACCCTCACAACATTCAAGAAGCATTTGGATGAGCACTTGAAATGCCATAGCATACAAGGCTACGGACCAAATGCTGGAATATGGGATTAGATTAGACAGGGCTTGATGGCCGGTGCGGACACGATGGGCCGAAGGGCCTCTATCCGTGCTGTATAACTCTATGACTGGTCAGGTAGGCAGAGAAGGGTGAGGTTATGCATTTGGGGAGGGCAAACAAAGCAAGGGAGTACACAATAAATGGCAGGATACTGAAAGGTGTAGAGGAACAAAGGGACTGTGTATGTCCACAGATAAGGTGGTTAAAAAAAGCATACAGGATACTTTATTAGCCGAGGTATAGAATATAAGAGCAGGGAGGTTATGCTAGAATTGTATAAAATATTGGTTAAGCCACAGCTTGAGTACTGTGTACAGTTCTGGTCACCACATTCCAGGAAAGATGTGATTGCACTAGACAGGTACAGAGGAGATTTACGAGGATGTTGCCAGGGCTGGAGAATTTTAGCTTTGAGAAAAGATTGGATAGGCTGGTGTTTTCTTTGGAACAAAGGAGGCCGAGGGGAGATTTAAGGTATATAAAATTATGACCAGACTAGATAGAGAGGACCTATTTCCCTTAGCAGAGGGGTCAGTGACCAGGGGGCATAGATTTAAAGCAATTGGTAGAAAGATTAGAGGGGAGCTGAGGAGAAACTTTTCCACCCAGGAGGGTGGTGGGGGTCTGGAACTCACTACCCTCAACTCATTTAAAAAGTACTTGGATGTGCACTTGAAGTACTGTAACCTACCGGGCTACAGATTAAGTACTGGAAAGTGGGATTAAACAGGATAGCTCTTTTTCGGCTGGCACGGACACAATGGGCCAAATGGCCTCCTTCTGGGCTGAAACTTTCTATGATTCTATGTAGAACCCAACTGTGGACAATAGATCAAGTTGAAGGCATGTCTCTCAGCACCAGCTCCACTGCTGGTCAAAAGGGCCCACCCACTGTTACATAAAGCGAACAAACAAGCAATGCCCAGACTTAATCCCTGCTGTGGACTGAATTAGCTGATCTCAACTGGGGCAGGAGTGGGGGTATTGCAATTGGCCTCAGGGCTAAAGAGTAAAGCAGCCAGGATCCCAATCCAGTGACACCTGCTGGAGTGTGTGTATATGTGTAGAGCAGGCTTGGTCCTGATGCCCTCTGCAGTCAAATTGCCTACCAACATACTGCATCTGGGAAGAATGGCAAAAACATCAGAAGGCAGTGTTTTAGTGTTTAATTTAAAAACAATCATTTTTAATTTAAATCTTAAGACATTCTGTGTAAAATAGGTTCGCCTGTAACATGGTGTGAGCAGCAAACTAATGAGGAATGATTACAGTGAATAATAGTGACCAGGAGTCACACCTTCACATCCACACGTTGCAGCTAAAAACCTTTTTAAAATAAATTTGACACATTAAAGAAATGTGGGGACCCGCACTCCACACAATCTTTCACGAATGATCACTTCATATCATCTTGACAAAATAGCCAAACCCATATTCTCGCTCCTGCTGAGAAGTAGTGGGAGCATCAACTTGCAGTCTGTCGGTCCCAGGCCCACTGACTCAAATTCTGCTGCATCATCTGTTCATGAGGATCACCAAGAGGGCACCATGAACACAGGCAGCCCGTTGAGAGACTGGTCGGTGTGTGCAGACTGGCTCCGAATGGTACTGGCGCAGTGCCAACATTGGGAGTGCCCGCCCTATCCAAACACCACATCATATCTTCAGTTGTCTAAAAAGAATTTTAAATGTGGTGTAAATAAAATGTCAAAGTCAGCCTTCAGTTAAAAGAAACATCTCCTCTCCCATCGATTGTTTGTGTTATCCCAGCAGCTCCTTGTAGAGGGTGTGTTGTTTTTGTTGAGGATGTTGCCCACCATTTCCTCTGCTTTCTAGCCCTCTCAGCCTTCTGCAGCACATCAGCCGAGTCCCAGGGACTAGATTTCCTTCCTATGCAGCCTGGCTCCCATTCTGCTCAGTCACTTCCTACAAGGATGCGTCTCAAACTAACACCACAGTGCCGTGAGGGATCGGACCTGCATCCCGCAATCCAGCTCAGAGCACAGCCGACCAACGGAGATCTTCATGATAAAGCTGCTGGTCAGTGCCTCCACTCCAGGTTTAATATTCCTGAATAAAAAGTTAGCTTCACTAACTGATGTAGTTGCTTTCCTTGTAGATAATCTCCATTTCCGCCACAGCACCAGCCCGAATGCTTCATATTTGTAAACTGAGTACACATACACAATACATAATGTACAATTAGGTGAGAAATCAGTCCCAACACAAGGAATAAGCTGAAATCTATTGGTGCAGCTTTCACAGTCACTCCAGTCCAATAAGATAATCTTCCAATGCAGCGGTTGTTGACCGAGGCTTGCTCCATGTAGTCTCACAGCTGTTACCTTCTCCGGGCCAGGTATGCAGCAATGGCCAGCGTTGCACCCACAGCTGTTAGTGCCATAACCCAATTCACGACCGACTCCTGCAACTGACGGCTACGAGCAGCAGCGTTATTCCCATACAGCGCCACAAAGGCATCCTGTGAAAAGAAAGCAATAGTACGAGTTAGCCATCAGCACACAGTGCTGTAGATACCAGTCCCAGCTCAACACTTCCTTTATCCACTGCTTCAAACTTTATATAATGGAAGCCATGTTGAGTTCCCCCGATAATCGTGGCAAAATCCCTGTCTAAACCGTACGGACGGGAAGGTCCCTGGTTCAATCCCTGCTGTGTATTAGATTAGCCAGTCACAGCCAGGGCAGCAGTGGGAACTCTACAGTTTTAATTAACTTGCTCTCAGGATGTGGGTGATGCTGGTAAGGTTGCATTTATTGCCTGTCCCTAGTTGCCCTGAGAAATAACCGAGTAGCTTGCTGTGCCATTTCAGAGGGCATTAAGAGTCAGCCATGTAGTATGGGACTGGAACCACGTGTAGGCCAGAGCAGGTAGGGTCCCCGAGGGACATTAGTGAACCAGTTGGGTTCTTGCAATAATCCGGCAGCTTTCATGTTCATATTTCTGATGCCACCCCACAAATGACCAGATTTACTGAATTCAGTTTCACCACCTGGTATCACGGTGGGGTCTGAACTCATGACCTCGGAGCTGTTAGTCCAGTACCAAAACTACTATACTACCTTATTCTTCCCTAACCTATGATTAGCCTCCCTGCTGCTTGGGGTGGGGCTCCCCAATTACTGACCAGTGACCTACCCTGGATGTCACACGTCAAGTAAAGACAGGATCAAGCTAGGCCGTGGTGCCCTCCAGTTAAATTAGCTGCCAACACTATCAAGCTTCACACGTAAGAATGGCCCCTTAGGTGAGGTATGGAGGCTGCCAACAGTCGTGGAACTGCAGTCCAGAGAGTCAGCACGTTCAGCCATAAGAGGCTAAAGAGGAAAAAGCTGGTAAAATTCTCAGAATCTTTGTACTAAATACTATTTGCTGTAACGGCCACTGCATGGAATGAGACACAGGGCTGCAAAATCTACTGAGCTCAAATCACATCAAAATTGAATTCAACAAACTGCAGTGAAAAAGCTCGAGTAAAGGACAACCATAAGACACTGCGAACCCAGCTACGTACAGTATGAGACACTGCTACTGAAGCTACATAATGCATGGCGCTGCCTGTTGCGGTTTGGACTGTCTCCCAGCTCTTGTAATCCAAGTTCATGCCAGAAAGGTAGTTGCCGCGAGCAGACCGAGGGTCTCAATGAACCAGAACGTGCACCTTTATATGTGCCAAGGGACTAAGCATTACCCTTCAACTTTGTCATACTGCACCAGAGATCATGTGGGTTGCTCGCCAAGCTCTCTCGTTTACCATGCCACACGTATACCATTGCATTCAGGCTAAAGCTTAATTATTTACAAGTGAGATAGTACACACAAAAGGTACTAACAGTACAATACCTAAAAAGAATGAATCCACAAATGCACACTCTAGAACATATTCCGTATAGTTTGATATGGAATGGGCTTTTGGATGAAAGAGTCTTTTGTAGACCTTCAATGACTCAAGGCTGCAGGTACGAGGTGATTCAGGGCGCATGGGGTCCGAGCAACAATTCTAGAACCTGAAGTGAAGACTACAGAAAAAACCTACAGGTCTCGTACAGTTTCTGGGTCTCCAAACACAGGCTCAATCACCCAAGATCAAACACACGGTATAAAAGGACTATTGCATGCCAAAATAACAAGCAATGTAATAGAAAATCACCCTGATACAAAGGCCTAAACAATGTCCATCTTAAACTTCTCCTTGAACCAAACCCAATTACCAGATCCATCTGGCCTGTTTTCCCATAGTCCACCCAAATCCATTTGAAGTGTTGCAAGGGCAGTCAGCTTCCACCATAACTCAGTGTGGCTCAGTGGTAGTACTCTCACCTGAGTCAGAAGGTTGTGGGTTCAAGCCCCACTTCAGGACATGATCACAATCTAGGCTGACAGTAGTGCAGTACTGAGGGAGTGCTGCGTTATCGGAGGTGCCGTCTTTCAGATGAGACATTAAACTGAGATCCCGTCTGCCTGTGGAGATGGACATAAAGGATCCCATTCAAGGAAGAACAGAGTTCTCCCAGCAACCTGGCCAACGTTCATCCCTCAACCAATTCATCAAAACTGATTACCTGGCCATTTTTTAAAAATTCATTCACGGGATGTGGGCGTCGCTGGCAAGGCCGGCATTTATTGCCCATCCCTAATTGCCCTCGAGAAGGTGGTGGTGAGCCGCCTTCTTGAACCGCTGCAGTCCGTGTGGTGACGGTCCTCCCACAATGCTGTTAGGAAGGGAGTTCCAGGATTTTGACCCAGCGACAATGAAGGAACGGCGATATATTTCCAAGTCGGGATGGTGTGTGACTTGGAGGGGAACGTGCAGGTGGTGTTGTTCCCATGCGCCTGCTGCCCTTGTCCTTCTAGGTGGTAGAGGTCGCGGGTTTGGGAGGTGCTGTCGAAGAAGCCTTGGCGAGTTGCTGCAGTGCATCCT
The DNA here is from genome assembly GCF_035084215.1 of Heptranchias perlo. Classification (NCBI taxonomy): domain Eukaryota; kingdom Metazoa; phylum Chordata; class Chondrichthyes; order Hexanchiformes; family Hexanchidae; genus Heptranchias; species Heptranchias perlo. Next base: position 50,970,096 of record NC_090343.1, on the reverse strand, counting down.
GTGGATGGTGCACACTGCAGCCACAGTGCGCCGGTGGTGAAGGGAGTGAATGTTTAGGGTGGTGGATGGGGTGCCAATCAAGCGGGCTGCTTTATCTTGGATGGTGTCGAGCTTCTTGAGTGTTGTTGGAGCTGCACTCATCCAGGCAAGTGGAGAGTATTCCATCACACTCCTGATTTGTGCCTTGTAGATAGTGGAAAGGCTTTAGGGAGTCAGGAGATGAGTCACTCGCCGCAGAATACCCAGCCTCTGACCTGCTCTCGTAGCCACAGTATTTATATGGCTGGTCCAGTTAAGTTTCTGGTCAATGGTGACCCCCAGGATGTTGATGGTGGGGGATTCGGCGATGGTAATGCCGTTGAATGTCAAGGGGAGGTGGTTAGACTCTCTCTTGTTGGAGATGGTCATTGCCTGGCACTTATCTGGCGCGAATGTTACTTGCCACTTATGAGCCCAAGCCTGGATGTTGTCCAGGTCTTGCTGCATGCAGGCTCGGACTGCTTCATTATCTGAGGGGTTGCGAATGGAACTGAACACTGTGCAGTCATCAGCGAACATCCCCATTTCTGACCTTATGATGGAGGGAAGGTCATTGATGAAGCAGCTGAAGATGGTTGGGCCAAGGACACTGCCCTGAGGAACTCCTGCAGCAATGTCCTGGGGCTGAGATGATTGGCCTCCAACAACCACTACCATCTTCCTTTGTGCCAGGTATGACTCCAGCCACTGGAGAGTTTTCCCCCTGATTCCCATTGACTTCAATTTTACTAGGGCTCCTTGGTGCCACACTCGGTCAAATGCTGCCTTGATGTCAAGGGCAGTCACTCTCACCTCACCTCTGGAATTCAGCTCTTTTGTCCATGTTTGGACCAAGGCTGTAATGAGGTCTGGAGCCGAGTGGTCCTGGCGGAACCCAAACTGAGCATCGGTGAGCAGGTTATTGGTGAGTAAGTGCCGCTTGATAGCACTGTCGACGACACCTTCCATCACTTTGCTGATGATTGAGAGTAGACTGATGGGGCGGTAATTGGCCGGATTGGATTTGTCCTGCTTTTTGTGGACAGGACATACCTGGGCAATTTTCCACATTGTCGGGTGGATGCCAGTGTTGTAGCTGTACTGGAACAGCTTGGCTAGAGGCGCAGCTAGTTCCCATTGCTCTATATAGGACCATGCTGTGCGCAAATTGGCTGCTCCTTTTGCCGACAAAACAGCCACTATACTTCAAGAGTAACTCATTGGTACTGAGGACAAGAAAGGCGCTATATAAATGCAAGCTCTTATTTTAGATGTTTAAAAAATATGTCCCAAGATAGAGATTTCCTGCATTTGGGGCAGGGACAAGTTATGAGTAATTCCAGACACCAGCACCAACCCCCTAAGTTCTAGACTCTCCAGCCAGGGGAAACAACCTCTCAGCAGCTACCCTGTCAAGCCCTCTCAGGATCTTACATGTTTCGATGAGATCACCTCTCATTCTTCTAAACTCCACAGAGTATAGGCCCCAAAGGAAAATCAGAGATCTTGTGGCATTATTTCAGAGTAAGAGATGGCCAACTTTGGGTAAGTGAGTTGGTAAATAATCTAAAGTGCTCTTCCCATCTGTGATGGCAACATCTTATTTGTATACAGAGGTAAAACAAATAAGGAAACCAGTTTTTATACAGTGAATTTTTCCCTTCTATTGGTGCTATGCAATGGAATGTTATTCAGGGCACCCAATGTCACACTCTGCTCTGCCTGAACAGCACCCGTTACTGTACCCATGTGGTGTTCGCACACCAGATATTCTTGTGGGCTATTCAAATCATATCAGCTCAGTGCAAAATTTGGGCCAGATACTGTGTGCTCATTCCCACTGGGAACTGGACGAAGACTGACCAAACTAATTTCACAAGGGAACCCTTAAAGCCAGCGGAAGAGCCTTTCATCCCACAGTTTGAACCCACAGTCCTGCAGTGAAGACAGCATCTCACCCACTGCGCCACGCAGTCCAAAAAAAAGATACATTTCAATATTATAGTCTTTGTTGGCAGAAAATCTCAATTCTTTGAGTATTAATGGCTGCAATCTGAAATGAAAAATGGGTGAGTCACTGCCTGAAAACGGTGGTCTGTAAATCGGAAAATACAACAGCTCCAGCTTTCCTTCAGTTTCACTAGAGGGCAACAGTTCAATGGAATTCTAACCTCTAGCAGGGCTGACTGGGAGCTTGTGACTCATCCTGAAATGTGTGATGCAGCCACTTTCATCTTTCAATTAGTCTAGCTTCAGTGGCCCTGGGCTAGAGAGAGAATTTCAGCCAGAGATCCAGCTGGATTGTCATCTCGTGACCCCCTGCTGGAATGTGTTTCTGTGCAAGCGACAATGTCGGCTGGGGACTTCATCAGGCTCAGCTGTGATGTCAACTATCTTGGTATTGGAGGACACCTGGTATTCTTGCATCCTCACCTCGCAAGTCACTGCCTTCAGGAGAGGGAGCAGGGAAAAACACGTCACCTGATGTTACATTCTAGACCACAGAACTGACTAGTGTAACATGGCAGTCACATTGCCAATTAACCAGGGCTGTCAGAATACAGAGGGGCCACAGCTTTCTGCTGTAAAGACAGACTATCATTTATATGCAAATCCAGGTTCCAAGAAAGTGGTGCTCAGAGACTCACCTTTGTCTACCACTCTCCCTGTAACATTTTTGGGCCTTTTACTTATTCTGCTTGGAAGGGATTTGGTTTTAATTCCAGTTATGATTTTACGATAAAGGTTAGCTTTGGCTTACAAAGGGTTAACTCCCACAGATACACAAGCCTTTTAGATTGACGATTAGGTCGGTTCCTGGGTTTGCTTCTCAACAATGGTCATTCAGCAAATGGTCATATCATTAAGGAAATGTCTCCGACCATCAACACAGACAGGCTCTTTTGTTTTCATTCAACAAGGGTGGAAGACACAAGACACATCATGACTATCACCAGTCCATCACCGGCATCTCCACATCATGGCTACTATCAACACCACAAACTGCCGGCTCACAGTGGAGAGGATTGCCAAGGAGATCGCGCATATAGAAAAACTGTTGGACTATAACCTGGTGTTGTAAGATTCCTTACATTTGTCAACCCCAGTCCATCACCGGCATCTCCACATCATAAATTAAATCAGAAAAAGCTTTTTCTATACACACAGACCTAGGCAAGGGAGAGATCTGTCGGGAGAGATCTGTCGGGAGAGATCTGTCTGGCCAGTTAGGCTGATTCAGTCTCAGAGGCCCCAGAATGCAAGAGTAAACCAAACTAGACAGAACCAGTTAGCTCAGGAACAGCTAGCTTATGAGCTCTGCCTAGAATAGAGGCAAAGTTGTGAATTTCTTTTAAAAAATCGTACAAGGAATGATACAAAGCCGATGCAACGAGTTAGAAAACTGCATTTTGTTCATTCATATATTCTATGTAAAATAGAAGGATATTCTGATAGGGTTAGATGAAGTAAGGTGGGATAGACTGGTGTCAAGCATAAATACCAGCACAGACATGTTGGGCCAAATGGCCTGTTGCTGTAAAATTCTATGTAACTCAGCACAGACGGGGACTGAAGCTGTGAGCTTCCTGGTGCTACGCACTGGGTAAGATTGATGAGTGATCAGGGGAGCCCTTATGTTTTTGGTTCAAGCTCAAGACAAAATTTTACAACCAATTCAGTCCTGGCTGGTTGCCTTGGTCAGTTCCCAGTCCCTGGCCTCAGCCTCCTTGAGATGCTCCTTCTCCCCGATTTCTAGATTTTTCCATACTGTCACACTGCCTCACTTCTCCACAGTCTCTGTTAGTTATCCTACAGAAAGTGAACCTTACTGAGCTCTGAGGATCTGTACTGACCCCCCACTGAACTAAAGACATTCGAAAGGGTCAGTGGGCTGAGATCTTCATGAGGGGCTAATGTGTTGTGTTGCACTTGTCCTCTCTGGGACTGTCCTGTAGAGCAGCAGGCAAGCACCCACTGTATATCTGAGCCAGCACAAGTCTGCAGGAGATTGATAGAAGCGAGAGAGCTGGGTTAACACTTGAAGGTAGGTGGCCTGTAACAATTCTGATACTGGTTACACTGCTTATACAGAAAACCTTTCCTGGAATCTTTTATCATTCGAATCAGAGAAGCCATGTACAAATATTCCTCCGGTTATCAAGAGACCTTCAGGCATTTCCTGCTGCCCTCTCAGCAGGATCAGGACACACCCTAAACAGTGAAGGGCTCTCTCACTACAAACAGCAGTAGTGCTACACAAACACTTCTATATACATTCTATCCAATGTCCCACTGTGGATCCATTTACTCTTTGCTCCTTTCTCTCTCCCCAACCCCCATATGTCCCACTATCAATCTTGACTGAATCCCCCTCCTCCCCCAAATATCCCTCTGCCAATCCATACTGACCCCTCCCTTCAAATATCCTTCTGCAGATTTGTGCTGCACCCCCCCCCCCCACCATAATAAATCACTCTGTATATCTACATAGGCTCCACCCCCCACCATCTCACTGTGGATCTGTACTGATCCCATCTGAAATATCCTGCTGCCGATCTGCACTGACTCAAGCAAAAAGCTCTTTAAAGCCTCACTATCCTGTACAGGAAAAACGTGAATTGCTACAGTTTTCTTATTTACTGCGGTTTACACCCAGGAGACAAGGTGTCCAACAGTTTAAACACAGATCAGACCACTCAGGACACAGAAATCAAACCCCATCTAAGAGAGCATGGGGCAGGTCCAAACAGCTTTCAAATCAACACAGACATAGGTCTTAGGGACTTGAAATCATTAAGAGTTGCACATCTGTGGGGTACACACGTGGTGCGTATCAGAGTACACAAGAGGTGGAGACACTGAGTGCAAGTGAGAAAGGCAGCAGGCAGAGAGTGAGCCCAAGGCAAAGAAAACCTGACAAAGGGAGAAGAGGCGTAGGCGCCATGAGACCGAGGCAGAGAACGACTTTACGCAATTGCAGACAGTCCTGCAGCTCTGTAAAACAACTAAACAAACACATTCCATTATTTCACCATGCCACATGCCTAACAGAAGACTTGCAATTTCTGCTCTTGTGACATGAAAACCTTACTCCAAGTAACTGGGCCAGAAACCTGTTCAAAGCAGCAGTGATCCTAGTCCCTCACATAAGGTGGACAAGAGGTGACTAATGTCCCAAACAAGTAGCTCAGACATATGAAGGTGAAGTGTGTATTAACCAATCCGCAGAGACCCCTTATGCCTATTTTAGTTGGGATGTTACACTTACAGCCATAAACGGAAAGCCAAAACTCCAGTTTGCTGCTGCCAGTCCTTCGGTGCTCCAACTAATGCTTCTATTGAGACCTACTCCATGGCATGGTTCAGCAATGCTGTGAGACTTTCAGTGAGAGGCTAGAGGCTGGTGAGGGGAGGGATGCTGATCGAAATGTGGTTCTCAGAACAGCACAGCTTATGTGTAGGGATAAGTGTCAGCTTGGTTCAGTTAGATGGACTTGCCCCTCGAGTCAGAAGGCTGCGAGTTCAACCCTAACCTTGAGCATTTATCCTAGGCTGACGTTTCAGTGCAGTACTGAGGGAATGATGTGCTGTCAGATGAGACATTAAACCAAGGCCCTATCTGGCTGCTCGGCTGAACATAAAAATCCCTCGGCACCATTCAAATACAAGGTCCCATAGCACCAGGAGTGCTCCCAGTGCCCTCCCTCAATCAACATTCATTTTCGTGTTAGAGGGATCTTGCTGTGCAGAAATTGGCTGCTGCGTTTACCTAAATAGCAACTGTACTTCAAAAAATGATTAACTGGTTCTGAAGTGCTTTGAGACGTTCACAGGATGTAAGGTGCTATATAAACACAAATTCACTTGTGCTCATTAAATATACATGAAGCTTTCTAACTCCTGGTCTAAGTAAAAGGTTAATATATTCTACATCCAGTCCATTGCTCAGATTACTTCGTTTCACCTCCAGAAAATTGTCCAGTTGATGCCCCTTCCTCACTCATTCTACTCTCAAAACCTCACACATGCCTCCATCAGTTGGAGGACCTATTTCTCAAATATTCCTATTTGCCCATCCCAACCACCAGCTAATCCAGAACTCCGCCCCAAATGACCTCTCCCATAACGTCGCATATCCCTATCACCCCTCTCCTCACTAATCTCCAACCATTCCCTGTGCCTCAGCAAAACAACCTCAAGATCCCTCCAATAGCTGATGTGAGTAATCTTTCTCAGCTACCAGTCCAAGCCCCCACATCCACTCTTCAGACTACAGCTTGTGTCTTGTTCACTCGTTCCCCTTGTAAAACACTCAGGTGTTCAATGTGAGACGCCTGATACAAGTGTTGAGGTATAAGTGATGTCATACCTGAACCTGTGCAATAAAGGTGAACGGCAGGAGGCCGGGCACAGCCCGGGAACGGCAGGAGGCCGGGCACAGCCCGGGAACGGCAGGAGGCCGGGCACAGCCCGGGAACGGCAGGAGGCCGGGCACAGCCCGGGAACGGCAGGAGGCCGGGCACAGCCCGGGAACGGCAGGAGGCCGGGCACAGCCCGGGAACGGCAGGAGGCCGGGCACAGCCCGGGAACGGCAGGAGGCCGGGCACAGCCCGGGAACGGCAGGAGGCCGGGCACAGCCCGGGAACGGCAGGAGGCCGGGCACAGCCCGGGAACGGCAGGAGGCCGGGCACAGCCCGGGAACGGCAGGAGGCCGGGCACAGCCCGGGAACGGCAGGAGGCCGGGCACAGCCCGGGAACGGCAGGAGGCCGGGCACAGCCCGGGAACGGCAGGAGGCCGGGCACAGCCCGGGAACGGCAGGAGGCCGGGCACAGCCCGGGAACGGCAGGAGGCCGGGCACAGCCCGGGAACGGCAGGAGGCCGGGCACAGCCCGGGAACGGCAGGAGGCCGGGCACAGCCCGGGAACGGCAGGAGGCCGGGCACAGCCCGGGAACGGCAGGAGGCCGGGCACAGCCCGGGAACGGCAGGAGGCCGGGCACAGCCCGGGAACGGCAGGAGGCCGGGCACAGCCCGGGAACGGCAGGAGGCCGGGCACAGCCCGGGAACGGCAGGAGGCCGGGCACAGCCCGGGAACGGCAGGAGGCCGGGCACAGCCCGGGAACGGCAGGAGGCCGGGCACAGCCCGGGAACGGCAGGAGGCCGGGCACAGCCCGGGAACGGCAGGAGGCCGGGCACAGCCCGGGAACGGCAGGAGGCCGGGCACAGCCCGGGAACGGCAGGAGGCCGGGCACAGCCCGGGAACGGCAGGAGGCCGGGCACAGCCCGGGAACGGCAGGAGGCCGGGCACAGCCCGGGAACGGCAGGAGGCCGGGCACAGCCCGGGAACGGCAGGAGGCCGGGCACAGCCCGGGAACGGCAGGAGGCCGGGCACAGCCCGGGAACGGCAGGAGGCCGGGCACAGCCCGGGAACGGCAGGAGGCCGGGCACAGCCCGGGAACGGCAGGAGGCCGGGCACAGCCCGGGAACGGCAGGAGGCCGGGCACAGCCCGGGAACGGCAGGAGGCCGGGCACAGCCCGGGAACGGCAGGAGGCCGGGCACAGCCCGGGAACGGCAGGAGGCCGGGCACAGCCCGGGAACGGCAGGAGGCCGGGCACAGCCCGGGAACGGGAGGAGGCCGGGCACAGCCCAGGAACGGGAGGAGGCCAGGCACAGCCCATCAAACCTGTTCTGCCATTCAATTAGATCAAGGCTGATAACACAGCATGTTAGGAAGAGAAACTAAATGCAGCCTCTTCCATTAAGCTTGCACTGTGTGCCGAGATTCTGTGATTGCTGCATCTGCCCCGTGCTGCTGGGGCAACGCTTGCTCACGGCTTCCCATTTCATCACCAGATGGTCACCAAATGTTGCAATTAACAGTAACTCTTGCTAACATGACTTGACATTATGACCCAATCGGCAGCGGTGCATTCTGAACTTTCACATGAATTAACCACAAAGGAATCTGGAAATATTCAGAGGTTTATTCTGGGTACAAAAGATAGCATTACAGGATGATGCAGGAGATGGCTATCACCCAAGACAGGTGCCTCACACACTGGATCCCTGTGTTGCTGCAAAGACAGAAAGGTTGGGAGTCATGTACTGGGTTAATGAGCGAGGGATTTCTTAACACGCTCCAGCAACATTAGTCCAATCATCGATTAACCATATTTAAAACTCCAAGTACAAGGACAGAATTTCACAGCCAGGATAACAGCAGGTCCCAGTGTACCCACATATTGAATACAAGTTTTAAATCACCTGACCGAAAGCAGAGTGTAGTGGTGAATGGTTGTTTTTCAGACTGGAGGGAGGTGTACAGTGATGTTCCCCAGGGGTCTGTGCTGGGACCACTGCTTTTCTTGATATATATTAATGACTGGAACTTGGGTGTACAGGGCACAATTTCAAAATTTGCAGATGACAAAACATGGAAGTGTAGTAAACAGTGAGGAGGATAGTGATAGACTTCAAGAGGATATAGACAGGCTGGTGGAATGGGCAGACACGTGGCAGATCAGATTTAAGGCAGAGAAGTGTGAAGACATACATTTTAGCAGGAAGAACGAGGAGAGGCAATAAAACTAAATGGTAGATCTTTTATACGGTGTACAGGAACAGAGAGACCTGGAGGTATGTGTGCATCAATCTTTGAAGGTGGCAGGACAGGTTGAGAAAGCAGTTAAAAAAGCATTCAGGATCCTGGGCTTTATAAATAGAGGCATAAAGTATAAAAGCAAGGAAGTTATGTTGAACCTTTATAAAACACTGGTTCAGCCACAACTGGAGTATTGTGTTCAATTCTGGGCATCGCACTTTAGGAAGGATGTGAAGGCCTTAGAAAGGGTGCAGAAGAGATTCACTACAATGGTTCCAGGGATGAGAGGCTTCAGTTACGTGGAGAGGTTGGAGAAGCTGGGGTTAGAGCAGATTTGATAGAGGTGTTCAAAATCATGACTGGTTTCGATAAAGTAAATAAAGAGACTGTTCCCATTGGCGGAAGGGTCGAGAACCACAGGACACAGACTTAGTGATTGGCAAAAGAACCAAAGACAACGTGAGGAAAAACTTTAAGCAGCGAGTAGTTATGATCTGGAATGTACTGCCTGAAAAGGTGGAAACAGATTCAATCGTGGCTTTCAAAAAGGAACTGGATAAATACTTAAAGGGAAAAAATTTGCAGGGCTATGGGGAATGGGGCTAACTGGATTGCTCTTACAAAGAGCCGGCAAGGGCTCGATGGGCCGAATGTGCAGTAACCATTCTACAATTCTGTGAACTCCATCCAGGCCCATTGTTCTACTATGTCAGTCATGGCTCACTGATAGCACTATCACTTCTGAGTCAGATTCTCATGGGTTCAAGCCTCACTCCAGGACTTAAGCACAAGAGGTGGCGGTACAATGACATACAGTCAGGAGGGAGTGGCCCTGGGAGTCCTCAATATCGATTCTGGACCCCATGAAATCTCATGGCATCAGGTCAAACATGGGCAAGGAAATCTCCTGCTGATTACCACCTACCGCCCTCCCTCAGCTGATGAATCAATCCTCCTCCATGTTGAGCACCACTTGGAGGAAGCACTGAAGGTAGCAAGGGCACAGAATGAACTCTGGGTGGGGGACTTCAACGTCCATCAAGAGTGGATCGGTAGCACCACGACTGACTGATCTGGCAGAGTCCTGAAGGACACAGCTGCCAGACTGGGCCTGTGGCAGGTGGTGAGCGAACCAACATGAGGGAAAAACCTACTTGACCTCACCCTTACCAATCTACCAGTCGCAGATGCATCTGTCCATGACAGTATTGGTAGGAGCGACCACCGCACAGTCCTTGTGGAGACGAAGTCCCGTCTTCGCACTGCGGACACCATCCAACATGTTGAGTGGCACTATCACCGTGCTAAATGGGATAGATTCAGAACAGATCTAGCAGCTCAAAACTGGGCATCCATGAGGCGCCGTGGGCCATTAGCAGCAGATTTGTACTCCAGCACAATCTGTAAACTCATGGCCCAGCATATTCCTCACTCTATTACCAACAAGCCTGGTTCAACGAGGAGTGTAGGAGAGCATGCCAGGAGCAGAAACAGGCGTATCTCAAAATGAGGTGCCAACCTGGTGAAGCTACAACACAGGACAACATGCGTGCTAAACAGCGGAAGCAACATGCTATCGTCAGAGCTAAGCGATTCCACAACCAACGGATCAGATCAAAGCTCTGCAGTCCTGCCACATCCAGTCGTGAATGGTGGTGGACAATTAAACAACTAACGAGAGGGGGAGTCTAAGTAAACACTCCCATCCTCAATGAGGTGGGTGCAAGTCAAGGCTGAAGCGTTTGCAACCATCTTCAGCCAGAAGTGCCGAGTGGATGATCCATCTCGGCCTCCTCCCGATATCCCCACCATCACAGAAGCCACTCTTCAGCCAATTCGATTCACTCCACGTGATATCAAGAAACAGCTAAGTGCACTGGATACAACAAAGACTATGGGCCCCGACAACATCCCGGCTGTAGTTAAGACTTGAGCTCCAGAAATAGCCGCGCCTCTAGCCAAGCTGTTCCAGTACAGCTACAACACTGGCATTTACCCAACAATGTGGAAAATTGCCCAGGTATGTCCTGTCCACAAAAAGCAGGACAAATCTAATCCAGCCAATTACCACCCCATCAGTCTACTCTCAATCATCAGCAAAGTGATAGAAGGCGTCATCAACAGTGCTATCAAGCGGCACTGACTAATCAATAACCTGCTCACCGATGCTCAGTTTGGGTTCGGCCAGGATCACTCGGCTCCAGACCTCATTACAGCCTTGGTCCAAACATGGACAAAAGAGCTGAATTCCAAAGGAGAGGCGAGAGTGACTGCCCTTGACATCGAGGCAGCATTTGGCCGAGTGTGGCACCAAGAAGCCTTAGTAAAATTGATGTGGAGATGCCGGTGATGGACTGGGGTTGACAATTGTAAACAATTTTACAACACCAAGTTATAGTCCAAAAATTTTATTTGAAATTCACAAGCTTTCGGAGGCTTTCTCCTTCCTCAGGTGAATGTTGTGGAAATGAAATCCTCGAACCCTTCGCATTTATAAATCACAGAACAATACCTGGTGATTACAGATAGTCTTTCCAACTGCCCGTTGCCAAGGCAATCACAGTGTGCAGACAGAGAGGTGTTACCTACAAGTCCACCGAATATACAAACCACCCAAAAAAAAAACCAGAGAGAGAGAGAGAGAGAGGCAGAAACATAGAAAAGACAGCAAATGAACCGTTATATTAAAAACAGATAACATTTGTTCGCTGGTGGGGTTACGTGTAGCGTGACATGAACCCAAGATCCCGGTTGAGGCCGTCCTCATGGGTGCGGAACTTGGCTATCAATTTCTGCTTGACGATTTTGCATTGTCTTGTGTCTCGAAGGCCGAAGGTCGGTGGCTGAAAATTGAAGTCAATGGGAATCAGGGGGAAAACTCTCCAGTGGCTGGAGTCATACTTAGCACAAAGGAAGATAGTAGTGGTTGTTGGAGGCCAATCATCTCAGCCCCAGGACATTGCTGCAGGAGTTCCTCAGGGCAGTGTCCTCGGCCCAACTATCTTCAGCTGCTTCATCAATGACCTTCCCTCCATCATAAGGTCAGAAATGGGGATGTTCGCTGATGATTGCACGGTGTTCAGTTCCATTTGCAACCCCTTAGATAATGAAGCAGTCCGTGCCCGCATGCAGCAAGACCTGGACAACATCCAGGCTTGGGCTGATGAGTGGCAATTAACATTTGCGCCAGACAAGTGCCAGGCAATGACCACCTCCCCTTGACATTCAACAGCATTACCATCACCGAATCCCCCACCATCAACATCCTGGGGGTCACCATTGACCAGAAACTTAACTGGACCAGCCACAAATACTGTGGCTACAAGAGCAGGTCAGAAGCTGGGTATTCTACAGCAAGTGACTCACCAAAGCCTTTCCACCATCTACAAGGCGCAAGTCAGGAGTGTGATGGAATACTCTCCACTTGCCTGGATGAGTGCAGCTCCAACAACACTCAAGAAGCTCAACAACATCCAGGACAAAGCAGCCCGCTTGATTGGCACCCCATCCACCACCTTAAACATTCACTCCCTTCACCACCGGCGCACAGTGGCTGCAGTGTGTACCATCCACAGGATGCACTGCTGCAACTCGCCAAGGCTTCTTCGACAGTACCTCCCAAACCAGCGACCTCTACCACCTAGAAGGACAAGAGCAGCAGGCACATGGGAACAACACCACCTGCACGTTCCCCTCCAAGTTACACACCATCCCGACTTGGAAATATATCGCCGTTCCTTCATCGTCGCTGGGTCAAAATCCTGGAACTCCCTACCTAACAGCACTGTGGGAGAACCGTCACCACACGGACTGCAGCGGTTCAAGAAGGGCAATTAGGAGTGGGCAATAAATGCTGGCCTTGCCAGCAACGCCCATATCCCTTGAACGAATTTTAAAAAAGATCGAGGCTGACACTCTAGTGCAGGACTGAGGGAGTGCTGCACTGTCGGAGGTGCCATCTTTCAGATAAGACATTAAACCAAGGCCCCGTCTGCGCCCTCAGGTAGACATGAAAGATCACATGACACTATTACAAAGAGGGGGTGTCTCAGAGAAACATAGAAAATAGGAGGAGTACGCCATTCGGCCCTCCGAGCCTGCTCCGCCATTCCATATGATCATGGCTGATCCGCTACCCCACAGGGCCCCAACCCTCCCCCCAACCCCCACAGGACTCAACCCCACTTCCCCACAGGACCTCTCCACCCCTGCCCCAGAAGCCCACCCCTCTTCCCCACAGCACCTCTCCCCCTCCGCCCCCACAGGACCACACCTCTCCCCCTCCAATACAGGACCCCACGACGCCACCCCCCCCCCCCACACACAAGACCCCACGATGCCCCGCCCCCCCCCCCACACACAGGACCCCACGACGCCCCGCCCCCCCCCACACACAAGACCCCACGATGCCCCGCCCCCCCCCCCCACACACAGGACCCCACGACGCCCCGCCCCCCCCCCACACACAGGACCCCACGACGCCCCGCCCCCCCCCCACACACAGGACCCCACGACGCCCCGCCCCCCCCCCCACACACAGGACCCCACGACGCCCCGCCCCCCCCCCACACACAGGACCCCACGACGCCCCGCCCCCCCCCCCACACACAGGACCCCACGACGCCCCGCCCCCCCCCCACACACACAGGACCCCAGGACGCCCCGCCCCCCCCCACACACAGGACCCCACGACACCCCCCCACACACACAGGACCCCACGACACCCCCCCACACACACAGGACCCCACGATGCCCCGCCCCCCCCCCCCACACACAGGACCCCACGACGCCCCCCCCCCCACACACAGGACCCCACGACGCCCCGCCCCCCCCCCACACACACAGGACCCCAGGACGCCCCGCCCCCCCCCACACACAGGACCCCACGACACCCCCCCACACACACAGGACCCCACGACACCCCCCCCCCCCCCACACAGGACCCCACGACACCCCCCCCCCCCCCACACAGGACCCCACGACACCCCCCCCCCCCCACACACAGGACCCCACGACACCCCCCCCCCCCCACACACAGGACCCCACGACACCCCCCCCCCCACACACACAGGACCCCACGACACCCCCCCCCCACACACACAGGACCCCACGACACCCCCCCCCCACACACACAGGACCCCACGACACCCCCCCCCCCCACACACACAGGACCCCACCCCCCCCACACACACAGGACCCCACGACACCCCCCCCCCCCACACACACAGGACCCCACCCCCCCCCACACACAGGACCCCACGACACCCCCCCCCCACACACACAGGACCCCACGACACCCCCCCCCCACACACACAGGACCCCACGACACCCCCCCTCCCACACACACAGGACCCCACGACACCCCCCCTCCCACACACAGGACCCCACGACACCCCCCCCCCCACACAGGACCCCACGACACCCCCCCCCCCACACACACAGGACCCCACGACACCCCCCCCCCCCACACACACAGGACCCCACCCCCCCCCACACACACAGGACCCCACGACACCCCCCCTCCCACACACACAGGACCCCACGACACCCCCCCTCCCACACACACAGGACCCCACGACACCCCCCCTCCCACACACAGGACCCCACGACACCCCCCCCCCACACACACAGGACCCCACGACACCCCCCCTCCCACACACACAGGACCCCACGACACCCCCCCTCCCACACACAGGACCCCACGACACCCCCCCCCCCACACAGGACCCCACGACGCCCCCCCCCACACACACAGGACCCCACGACACCCCCCCTCCCACACACAGGACCCCACCACACCCCCTCCCACACACAGGACCCCACGACACGCCCCCCCCCCCCCAACGACTCCACCCCCCCCCCACGACTCCACGACGCCCGCCCTCCCCCCCAACAGACAGGACTCCACGACGCCCCCCCCCCCGCACACCGGACTCCACGACGCTCCCCCCCACACACAGGACTCCACGACGCCCCCCCCCCCACACACAGGACTCCACGACGCCCCCCCCCCCACACAGGGCCCCACGACGGCCCCCAACCCCCCACACAGGGCCCCACGACGGCCCCCAACCCCCCACACAGGGCCCCACGACGGCCCCCACCCCCCCACACAGGGCCCCACGACCCCCCCACACAGGGCCCCACGACCCCCCCACACAGGGCCCCACGACCCCCCCCCCACAGGGCCCCACGACGCCCCCCCCCCCCACAGGGCCCCACGACGCCCCCCCCCCCACAGGGCCCCACGACGCCCCCCCCCCCCCCCCCACAGGGCCCCACAACGCCCCCCCCCCCCCACAGGGCCCCACGACGCCCCCCCCCCCCCACAGGGCCCCACGACGCCCCCCCCCCCCCACAGGGCCCCACGACGCCCCCCCCCCCCCCCCACAGGGCCCCACGACGCCCCCCCCCCCCACAGGGCCCCACGACGCCCCCCCCCCCCCACAGGGCCCCACGACGCCCCCCCCCCCCCACAGGGCCCCACGACGCCCCCCCCCCCCCCACAGGGCCCCACAACACCCCCCCCCCCCACAGGGCCCCACGACGCCCCACAGAATTAATAAATCTAGATACCAGATCACAGTGACCCTGAACAACCACCTCCCCACAAACATTAATATTGAAAATGCTGGACGGAACCTGACCCATGGGAACCTAACTCAGTGGGAGGCTTTTGTGATATGCCAAAGGCTTTAAACAGAAAATAAAAAGAGAAGGGAGAGGAATATTTCATGAACAAAACAGTACTGTAACCTGGCCAGTCCGATATAGCACACCAACACATCTCACACACTGGAGTGGCGGCAGTCTGTGGTGGGGGACAGGGCTGTGACAACCCAGCACATTTACCCTCACTGGAGGGGGGGAAACTGCTGCAATGCAATCTTGTGCGCATACTGTAGGGGTTGGCAGCAACACGATAACTCAGCAGCCTCACGTACACAAACCCATGTGATATGAGGGAAGTGCAGATCATGTGTCACTTAGTTCACTGATTTTCCTGATTGCATCTGCTCAACCAGTGATTTTTCACCACCAGCATTGTGTGGCTTCCTCATTTATAAAGTCTGATTCACCCAAAATTCCGATCATTCTTAAACTTTGTACTTCAGATTTCACAACTGTAATGTCATAAGCATTTATCATTGTGCATTTAGCATCATTGCCACCACCGTAATCACTGCTGTCATCACACCCTCATTAAAAAGCCCACCATTAACCCCTGGCCTTTCCATTTTATGCCCCATTTTCAGTCTCCTCTTCCTCTCAGATTGCTTTTCAACTCCACGGCCACTTCACCCACAACTCGTGAATCCCATCAATCTACCTTACGTTCGGTCCACAGCACCAAGACTGCCCTGGTCAGAGATATCCTGTGTGACTGCCTCCTTGGCACGTCAGTCCTCCTCATCCTCTCTGCAACCTCCGACAAGGATGTCCACTCCATTCTCCTCTTCCCCCCACACATCGTTGATGGTTCCATTCCTACCTGCCCCAACGTAGCCAACACATCGTGCAATGGATTCCACTACCACATCCTTATGGTCACCATCCTCAGCCCCCTCCTATTCCTCTCAGCAACATTATCCATAAGCTTGGGGCCAGCTTCCATCTGTATGTTGACAACACATCTTTACCACTCCATCACCCTTGACTCCATAACTGTTGCTGTGCTGTCTGACTTGAAGTATTGGATGAGCCAGAACTACTTCCTGCCAAAACCAAAGCAACCTGGCTTGGTTCTGAACCTTGGACCGAGCTCATCTCAACACTTGCTCAGGCTAAACCCGAAAATGAGCATCCCTGATGTCCTAGCCAACCCTTAGCTGAGCTGCAAACCTGACACCCAATCACCAAGAACACCTATTTCCATCTCTAATATCACCCACCTCAACTCTTATCCCACCATCACCACTGCCAAAATACAACACCTTGGTCCCCTCCAGACTCATCTTTTCCTACACTCTCCTCTCAATCTCCCTCCTACTGATCTAGAACTCTGCTGCCCAAATCCTATCCTGTTGTAAGGCGATCACCTTACAACCCTGTCCTTACCAACCCCAACCCATGCTTTGATTTGATATTCCTCATGTTACAAATGGGGAAGGGTAGTTCAACAACTATTTATATCACGCGTTTAACATAGTAAAATGTCCCAAGGCCCTTCACAGAGGTGTTATCAAACAAAATTTGACACGCCCTACCTCCATCCTTGTGCTTCTGGGTTTCTGTAACATCAACCGACTCCGACCCTGCCTCAGCCCATCTGCTGTTGAAATACTCATCCATGCCTTTGTTACCTCTAGCCATGACCATTTCAATGCTCTCCTGGCCAGACTCCCATCTTCCACCCTCCATAAAAGGAGCTCATCCAAAGCTCTGCTGCCCGTATCCTAACTCGCACCAAGTCCCATTCACCCATCACCCCAGTGCTTGCTGACCTACATTGGCTCCCAGTCTGGGAATGCCTCGATTTTAAAATTCTCATCCTTGTTTTCAAATAACTCCATAGCCTTGCCCCTCCCTATCTCTAACCTCCTCCAGCCCTACAACCCACCAAGATCTCTGTGCTCCTCCAATTCTGGCCTCTTGGGCATTCCCGATTTTAATTGCTCCACCAGTGGCGACCATGCCTTCAGCTGCCTAGGCCTTTAGCTCTGGAATTCCCTCCCTAAACCTCTCCTCCTTTAAGTCACTCCTTAAAACCTACCCCTTTGACCATGCTTTTGGTCACCTGTCCTAATATCTCCTTATGTGGCTCGGTGTCAGATTTTGTTTGATAACGCTCCTGTGAAGCACCTTGAGATGTTTTACTACGTTAAAGGCTCTATATAAATGCAAGTTGTTGTTGTTGGACTACCCCTCCCCACAATTCCACCATCGCTGACCAAACCTTCAGTCACCAAGGCCGTACTCTCAAATTGTCTTCCTGAACCCTATCTTCAGAAGCCACAAAACCTACTCTTTCAACCATGTCTTCAGCCACTTCCTCTTAACTCTTCACCCAATTCCTGCTCAGAGACCAAATATCCTCTGTTGTGAAACATCTTGGGACATTTCATTAAACATATTGGGCCGGAGCAGCGAACGAACAGCACCCACCATTCGTTAGGAAGCCTATGGGCAAGTGCAAGTCTTTGAGCTTTTACATGGCAACTTCCTGTAAATTAGAGAACCATTCAAATCAAGTACAGTAAGCAAAATAAAGAGGGTAAGAAAGATTGAATTAAGAGACAGAATAAAAGACAAAGAAAAAAAATATTTTTTTAAATGTCAAACAATAACTAAAACCTGAAGGAATGATACTCCATACTTGTTAGTTAATTTTCAGCACCAGAGAGGTTGTTTGGCAGTCACTAACACCTAAAGCGGGTACTTACATCTGAATGGACAAGCCCTAACTTTTTCTGGCGAGATTAGACGGTATCTATGACGTCAGTGCAGGAACTTCACGCTATTCCATTCATTTGAACGGGAAGCCAGCCGGCGAGATGCCGTCTTCACGGAGCTTATGGAGGGGCAGAGCATCTGGTTCAACAACCTCCGGATTTCTACGTTTAACTGCGCACGTGCGATCGCCAGAAGTTGCTGTTCCATTTGCACAGAAATAACAGTGAGCACAGTTTGCCTCATTGTTATTTTCACAGCAAAATCTGGCCACAAAATAGAGTGCCAAGTTGCTACTGAGTGTGCAGAAACAGTCTGTGCAGAGTGACAGATATAGGACCGCAGTGACACAATGAGGATCGTGGTAATGAGACTACATGCTCAATGGGTCGACAACAGTATCAATACCTGAAGGTTTCTGCATATCCCACACATTTGAGTTTCCAAAGAACCCTGTAACTGGGCTCAAACCCTACAGGTTCACATTCGAGCTGAGCATGTCAGCTCCCTGTTCTGCTGAGTTATTGTGTCAGGTGCTCAAGAAGGATTCAGACTGGTTCCAGCCTGATTCTACCAAATTATCTGGGCTGGCAACTCAAATGATATGGTTAAACTCGCCTTTTGTTAATTATTGGTGTGAAAGCGACCTTTAGAGCCAATATTTAGCCAGTTAGGGGCTGGCTTAAACACATCAGACTTCAAACAAGTTCCAGAATTAGCTAGCAAAATTTAAAGTTAAAATAAGTTCATTTTAAAAAAATTAGGGCATTTACACAATATAAATAATGCAAAATAAAAGTATAGCAGGAAGAGAAAGGAAGGAGAGAACTGGCGGAGAACATTTTTAAACATCTAAAAAACATACAATTCATTAGATGATTACACTAACACTAATCCTGGCATCTAAACATTCTTATCACTAACATTCGGGTTTATTCAGTGCTGGCATCTCAGCTGAACACTTAAATGGCCCACTTTCCATGGCACTGGCAGCATTTAAGGTTAAACACAGGTCTCAATTAGTCCCTCCAGCAGGGGTGAAAAGGAATGCTAATATCTTGCTACAGGGACACTACAGAAAATGGGTTTCAACATTGTTCACTTGATGCAAATAGACAAAGGAACCACTTGCTAACATTACAGGGCACTGAGCCATTCCAAAGAACTCAAATCCTTTACCATTGTAGTCAGTTAACACACCAGTGCTCACCTGGCTCGAAATCAACCCCAGGCCTTAGAAAATTATAATATGAATAGGCAGTGTCAACATGGTTTTATGAAAGGGAAATAGTGTTTGACAAATTTATTAGAGTTTTTTGAGGATGTAACTAGCAGGGTAGATAAAGGGGAACCGGTGGATGTAGTATATTTGGATTTTCAAAAGGCATTCGATAAGGTGCCACATAAAAGGTTGTTTCACAAGATAAGGGCTCATGGGGTTGGGGGTAATATATTAGCATGGATAGAGGATTGGTTAACGGACAGAAAACAGAGAGTCGGATAAACGGGTCATTTTCGGGTTGGCAGGCTGTAACTAGTGGGGTGCCACGAGGATCAGTGCTTGGGCCTCAGCTATTTACAATCTATATTAATGACTTAGACGAAGGGACCGAGTGTAATGTATCCAAGTTTGCTGATGATACAAAGCTAGGTGGGAAAGTAACCTGTGAGGAGGATGCAGAGTCTGCAAAGGGATAGAGACAGGTTAAGTGAGTGGGCAAGAAGGTGGCAGATGGAGTATAATGTGGGGAAATGTGAGGTTGTTCACAGGAAGAATAGAAAAACAGAATATTTTTTAAATGGTGAGAAAGTATTAAACTTTGGTGTTCAGAGAGACTTGGGTGCCCTCGTACAAGAAACAAAAAAAAGTTAGCATGCAGGTACAGCAAGCAATTAGGAAGGCAAATGGCATGTTGGCCTTTATTGCAAGGGGGTTGGAGTACAAGAGAAAGGAAGTCTTACTACTACAGGGTTTTGTTGAGCCCTAACCTGGAGTACTGTGTACAGATTTGGTCTCCTTAGCGAAGGAAGTATATACTTGCCTTAGAGGCGGTGCAGCAAAGGTTCACTAGATTAATTCCTATGAGGCGAGGTTGAGTAGAATGTGCCTATACTCTCTGGAGTTTAGAAGAATAAGAGGTGATCTAATTGAAACTTAAAAGATTATGAGGGCTTGACATGGTAAATGCTGAGAGGTTGTTTCCCCTGGCTGGAGAGTCTAGAACTAGGGGGCATAGTCGCAGGATAAGG
The DNA here is from genome assembly GCF_035084215.1 of Heptranchias perlo. NCBI lineage: Eukaryota > Metazoa > Chordata > Chondrichthyes > Hexanchiformes > Hexanchidae > Heptranchias > Heptranchias perlo. Next base: position 50,949,836 of record NC_090343.1, on the reverse strand, counting down.
GGTCGGCCATTCAAGACTGAGATGTGGTGGAATTTATTCACTGAGAGTTCTGAATCTTTGGAATTCTCTACCCCAGAGGACTGTGGATGCTGAGTCGTTGAATATATTCAAGGCTGAGACAGATTTCTGGACTGTAGGAGAATCAAGGGATATGGGGATCGGGCAGGAAACTGGAGTTGTGGTCAAAGATCAGCCATGATCTGATTGAATGGCTCAAGGGGCCACGTGGCCGACTCCTGCTCCTATTTCTTATGTAGGCCACAGAGGAAGCACTCGTCCTTTTGCTGAGGAAAATTAGTGAATTTGGAGCAAGCCAAACCAAGTTCCTTGTGGCTGCAAATCCACAACATAAAACTGCCAAACTCACTCTCACAGACTATAGGAACAGTGATGTGGAAAAAAAGTGGCACTCTGTGCGCTAGAAACTGCTCCTCAGGATCCACGGGGAAGGTCACTCTTCTCACAGCCCTGGGGAGGAATCACAGTGTCCGCAGTACGAGACTTGAGGCCTTCCACGTCCGGTGGGCACCGCAGGAGGTATCATTAATTTAAAAAAAACAGATGATGATTTGGTTTTGTGTGTATTTTGCACCTTTTGTGTCTCAGCGGTGACCTCCTGCCAGGGGGTCACTTTTTGTTCTGGAAGGCCACTAGGCTAGCCCAGTGCCACAACTGGCCCACTCCAAAATAGATAGAAGCTGCTCCTCTCAGGCTGAGGTTAAGCACATTTGAGCAGTGTAGGAGATGGTTTAACTTGCACCTAACCTGCGCTATACCTGACCTGGGAGCGCTTACTAGAACACCGGTTGACAAATACGCAAGAGCATTAAATTCCCAGAAACTGTATCCTTCACATTGAGCAGCACAAGATTCACCCAGTCCATTACAACTCTTAGAACAACCAAACCGGTAAGATCCTCAAGGGCATAGTCACCCACCAGACAAGTGACCTCGAGCTAGCATTAAGTTATCAGCCTTTAGACTCCAACATTTAGATACAGACATGGTCCATTACTTCCTGTATCTATAACTCAGAGTCTGGTCACTGGGTGTCCATTTGTTGTATCCACATACACCTGGAATTCCACTGACAAGCAAAAGTGGAGAACATACAACTCTTGTACACACAGTCCTGAGTGCAGAGGTTCTGTATTGAGCCCCAACTAATAGAGTGTAGCTTTGCTGTGTCTACAAGGAAGCAGCTGTTTGCTGCTTGTTTTCGAGTTAGTGCAGTATGAATGACAGGGGAGAAGCAAATTAATGGCTGGAGGCTTTGTGTAGTTCTGAGAGCAGCAGGGCACGTATCTCTAGCTAGGAGCAGGGCACGTATCTCTAGCTAGGAGCAGTGTCATTCAATAGCTTTACTATTGTACTATTCCTAGTAAAACAGACCAAAATGGGTAAGAAATACTCTGAGGGGGTGAAAAAGAGGTCACATCACACATAGTAAGGCAAGGTGGAGAGGGGACCGGCAGCAGAGGGAAAGAAGTTGCACCACATTGACTGGATGGGGGAGGAGGGGAGAAAAAGGAAATCACCCACTGCTGTATGGCATCTTTGAACGTGGATCAATTATAGAAAAGATCTGCTCAGACAACCGTTAAAGGGAGACTCACCATCAGGACCACTGGAAATAACTATAAGCAATTCAGTATACATTGAAATCAGAAGAGCCAAATGGGAAGAGTATAAGAATTACAAACTATGAGGTAGGTGGGAAGCATAAGTGCTCGATTAGCTCAGTCATGGTGAAGTATCTTAGGATGGTTATTTCTGCTGCTTCACACTATCCAGACCTGTATCTTCACACACTGTTCTGATTTCATCAGCACTTATTTATCAGGTGTTGTTAAGAAAGAAAGACCATCTGACCCATCAAGCCTTTTCCTCCCATCGCACAATGCACAGTCTATACTGCAAGGGACTCTCCCCTCATCTAATCAGGTAGTTAAGTGATTAAAGAGACTAAAAAGGGCTGGGGTTAATGGCTGTTATCTGTAACTAATCTAAAGGGTTTCTGTTGGTGAAATTTACTTAAAACCATAAGCCAGTCTGGGATCTCGGGCACCATTTATAAACTGCTCTTCCTTCACTCGTGATTTGTCACCTAAAACCCCCCACCCGATTACAACTCCCAGAGATACACAAAAGCAAGAAAAGGATAGACAACATCTAACAATAAAAACAGAAATGGCTGTAAAAACTCAGGTCAGGCAACATCTGTGGAAGAACCAAGTCAATGTTTCAGGTCTAGACCCTTCCTTAGGACATCTAACTGTATGCATTACTTGAGTAACCCTTCAATTATGTTATGGCATTACGTACAGAGAAGCAAATATATTGGCACGTCCTACCCTCCGCCCAATGCAGGGGAGGGGTATTGAAATCAACTATGCACCACTGAAAACCTGTGCCAGTCTACACACACTTGGATATGGATAAGGAGCAGGAAGAGGAATAAATCATCCTTCAACCTAATTTCATTGCTAGGCTATTTCTGGTCTGACCGACGCTGAATTACTCAGGAATGAAGTGTTTCAACTATCCCCAGTGCTGTCACTCTGATTTCAGTAAAGCATAAAGGTGGATGGGGGAAATGTTTTACATTGTATCCACTTGAACTGTGAAAAGTACCCAACAGTACAATTACAGATTCTGTCCCTGTAACTTAGGGTTTATCTGGAGAGAGCAATTAGAGCAGGGTTACACCATGGGAAAGCACTGGTGATTACAGGCCTTGGCTGGGAGCATTAGAGGTAATGAATTAAGAGTATCTCGCAATGTTATATGCAGATTAAAGTGCACTAGTTTAAGCACAGTTTGTCGCGAATGTTACCAATACATTGAATATGGCCAATGCCAACACCAACATTGGCCTGGCCGGATCTAACCTGCACTGTCACACATTGGCAGAGGCTGGTAGCAAATTTCCAGCTCGTCCTCAACTTCAGAAGTGGGTGAAGGAGATGGCAGTTCTGAAGTTCAAGAAATATTGTAATGATCTGTCACACGGTAAAGGGTCCGATGCCTGACCCCAACACTCTCGAGGACAGTATTCACACCATGCCATGCAGTCAGGTGCTGAGTACTAGAGATCAACATTCAAAGGGATCTGGACCAGAACAAAGATGCGCATTTTAAATTACATTATTTCCATCTTTAAGCACCCCACTCCCACTCCAGGCCAAGCAGCATTGCTGAGTGCTTAAGACAACGCCGAGTGTTCTAAATCAGATAGCCAAGTAGTGGAGGATACAATTCTAGAGCCTAGTCTTCAGTTGCTTCCAAGCCTTTATTCACAGAGATCCACATTATACCCACCACACCCTAGATAAGATCTCTCATATGGATACAAGAGAGCCTCAATTGAAAGATCACCTGAATACAATTACCTGCCAAAACAAAGCTCATTAAAAAATCTTTAACAGCACACTGTAGAATCTCATTTATTTGTTACATCATGAAATAAAATTGTGATTGATCAACACAGGGAGTGAGGTTGTAAAGCTGGCATTAGGGACTTCTCTGATTCACCGATTACAATGGGAATAGATTTACACATTCCTCCCCAATCCAGTAAACTCAGAATCAATACTGTGAACTTGTGGGTAGGAGGATGTTGTGAGGTCAAACCCCAGCTCACTCCATTACCTGTACAACCCAGCTACATTCCCCGCTCAGCAGATATAGATGGCCCAGTGTGGTACTGAGCCACGCGGAGCAAGGAACAGCCAGGGTCCGATCCTAAGCTGTGCGGAGTTAGTGGACCTCAGCCAGGTGGCAGAGGGCTCTCCAACTGCACTCAGCATCCCTAGTGTAGCTGGAGGTAAAAATGAGCCTGGGGTCTCGATCATTATCCAGTGAGAGTCAGATTGGGCATCACATGTGAGGCAGAATAGGGCCCAAGTGTTGGGTACCCTAAGGTAAGGGTGGGAGAGGACCCCAAATTCTTGGATAGGTGGGATCAGACCCACTGGTGTGGGTGGGGAGAATAAATCCCAGGGTCAGGTACCCTTGGTGTGGGTGGGGGGGGGGGGTAGGACAGAGATCCAGGATCAGATAATGTATGTGTGTGTGGGAGGATAAGGGTGGGATTGGGGCACAGGGTCAGGGAGGGATGGGACCAGGCTCAGGGGTCATACCCCGTGAGCGTTGGGGGGGAAGAGAAGAATGGGGATACATGGCCTGTGTTAGGGGGGGGGGGGGGTGACAGGTATCCAGGGTCGGGGTGGGGATCGGGTCACAGGGCCAGGCCCGGGGGTCGGGACTGGTGAATGGAGCTTGACCCACAGCCCTTACCCAGCCTCCGTGCTGCCGGATCCACGGCTCCAGGTTCCTCTCCAGGTAGGTGCTCATCCAGACGGCGATGCTCGGCACCAGCGCGCCCATCTCCTTCTCAGCGCTCTCCACACTCAGCGCCGCCCCGAAGCTGAAGAAGGCCACCAGCCGGCCCCAGTTAATGCCGTCCCCGAACAGCTCGCCCACCACCTGATCGAAGCGCCGGTAGGCCGTGTCCGGGGTGACCCGCAGCTGGGCCGACAGGTCGCTGAAGGCCCGGCGGTATCGCAGCTCGAACTCCTCGGCAGCGTCCCGCAGAGCCTGGCGGGCCCGCTCGGCCTCGGGCCGGCCGCTCAAATCGGCGGCTCCCTGAGGCCCTAAGCCGGCCGCTCCACCTTGCTCACACAGCCGGCTCCAGCTGTGGCCTTTCTGGGACAGTTTGTAGCTGAGGAAGTCGGTGACCAGCTCCCCGCTGCTGTACATCCTGCGGCTTCGGTCCCTCACACACCGGGCATGGCGGCGGGTAGGGCGGACCCGGGAGGGAGGATGCACCGGCAACTGGAGTGGAGGGAGCGCCGGGGAACAGGGAGAGGCCAGGCGCAGTCTGGGCCCCGCCCCCACCAACCGTCACCGCGGCTCGGCCCCGCCCCCCACTATCCGTCACCCCGGCCCCGCCCCCCACTAACCATCACCGCGGCCCCGCCCCCCACCAACCGTCACCGCGGATCGGCCCCGCCCCCCACTATCCGTCACCCCGGCCCGGCCCCGCCCCCGCCCCCCCCACCCGTCACCGCGGCCCCGCCCCCCACCAACCGTCACCGCGGCTCGGCCCCGCCCCCCACTATCCGTCACCCCGGCCCCGCCCCCCACTAACCATCACCGCGGCCCCGCCCCCCACCAACCGTCACCGCGGCTCGGCCCCGCCCCCCACTATCCGTCACCCCGGCCCCGCCGCCCACTAACCATCACCGCGGCCCCGCCCCCCACCAACCGTCACCGCGGATCGGCCCCGCCCCCCACTATCCGTCACCCCGGCCCGGCCCCGCCCCCCCCACCCGTCACCGCGGCCCGGCCCGCCATCCACCAACCGTCACCACGGCCCGGCCCGGCCCCGCCCTAACCATCACCGCGGCCCCGCCCCCCACCAACCGTCACCGCGGCCCCGCCCCGCAATAGCCGTCATTGCGGCCCGGCCCCGCCCCCCGCTAACCGTCACCGCGGCCCCGCCCCCCGCTAACCGTCACAGCGGCCCCGCCCCCCACTAACCGTCAGCGCGGCCCCGCCCCCCACTAACCGTCAGCGCGGCCCCGCCCCTCACTAACCGTCAGCGCGGCCCCGCTATTCACTGCCTTTCATATTTTGATGTGGAGATGCCGGTGATGGACTGGGGTTGACAATTGTAAACAATTTTACAACACCAAGTTATAGTCGTGTGTCTCGAAGGCCGACACACGACAACGCAAAATCGTCGAGCAGAAATTGATAGCCAAGTTCCGCACCCATGAGGACGGCCTCAACCGGGATCTTGGGTTCATGTCACGCTACACGTTACCCCACCAGCGAACAAATGTTATCTGTTTTTAATATAATGGGTCATTTGCTGGCTCTCTCTGCCTTCCGGATGTTTCTGCCTCTCTCTGTGTTTTTTTTTCTCTGTTTTTTTTCCCTGTTTGTTTTTTTGTTGAATGTGTATTCGGGGGTTCTGCAGGTGACACCTCTCTGTCTGAACACGGTGATTGCCTTGGCAACGGGCAGTTGCAGGGGCAGTCTGTAAACACCATGTATTGTTCTATATGTATAAATGCGTAGGCTTCAAGGAGCTCCTGAAACATTTGCCTGAGGAAGGAGAAAATCTCCGAAAGCTTGTGAATTTAAAATAAAATTGCTGGACTATAACTTGGTGTTGTAAAATTGTTTACAATTTTCATATTTTGGCGGTAGGTACAACACAGGAGGAGGGCATTCACCCATCGCGCCTGTGCCGGCTCTCTGAAGGAACTATCCAATTAGTCCCACTCTCATGCTCTTTACCCATAGCCTTGTAAAGTTTTTCTCTTCAAGTGTTTATCTAATTCCTTTTTGAAAGTTATTATTGAATCTGCTTCCACCGCCCTTTCAGGCAGCGCATTCCAGATCACAACTCCCTGCGTAAAATAATGTTTCCTGATGTCGCCTCGGGTTCTTTTTCCGATCACCTTAAATCCGTGTCCTCTGGTTACCGACCGTTCTGCCACTGGAAACAGTTTCTCCTTATTTACTCTATCAAAACCATTCATGATTTTGAACAACTCTATCAAATCTCCCCTTAACCTTTTCTGTTCTAAGGAGAACAACCCCAGCTTCTCCAGTCTCTCCACATAACGGAACTCCCTCATCCCTGGCACCATTCTAGTAAATCTCTTCTGCACCCTCTCTAAGGCCTTCACATCTTTCCTAAAGTGTGGTGCCCAGAATTGAACACAATACTCCAGCTGAGGCCTAACCAGTCTTTTATAAAGGTTTAGCATAACTTCCTTGCTTTTATACACTATGGGGGCTAAATTGGGCTGCGCAGTGCCCATTTTGTAGGCCAGATGCCATCTTGGTAAAGGCGTTCGCACTAGCGCAGGTAACGAGTGTTAGCAGCATGTAAAGTAGGGAGAATATGTGGTGTGCAACGCTGATTTAAAGAGTCAGATGTGATTTTGGAACTCAATGCTCCAGCCAACGCACAACACCTTAACCTCGCATAGCTGAACAGGCCGTAAACAGCATGGAGGACCCCCCAACCAGTGCTATTTAAAGGGACCATGCAGGATTACAGGTTAGTTGCTGGATTATTGCTTCTGGCTGCTGATGCATTTGTACCTGTCTTTTGAGGTCTCCTATACTTGAATACTAGGACTAGGGGACATAACCTAAAAATTAGAGCCAGGACTTGCAGGAGTGAAGTTAGGAAACGCTTCTACACGCAAAGGGTGGTAAAAGTTTGGAACGCTCTTCCGCAAATGGCAGTTGATGCAAGCTTAATTGTTAATTTTAAATCTGAGATCGATAGATTTTTGTTAACCAAAGGTATTAAGGAATATGGGGCTATGACGGGTGTCCTTGTACACCAGTCACTGAAAGCGAGCATTCAGGTGCCGCAAGCAGTTAGGAAGGCGAATGGTATGTTGGCCTTCATTGCAAGAGGATTTGAGTACAGGAGCAGGGATGTCTTACTGTAGTTATACAGGGCCTTGGTGAGACCACATCTGGAGTATTGTGTGCAGTGTTGGCCTCCTTATCTGAGGAAGGATGTCCTTGCCATGGAGGGAGTGCAACAAAGGTTTACCAGACTGATTCCTGGGATGGCAGGACTGACGTATGAGGAGAGATTGGGTCGACTAGGCCTAAATTCACTAGCGTTTAAAAGAATGAGAGGTGATCTCATCAAAACATATAAAATTCTAACAGGACTAGACAGACTAGATGCAGGGATGATGGTCCCGATGGCTGGGGAGTCCAGAACCAGGGGTCACTGTCTCAGGATACGGGGTATGCCATTTAGAACCGAGATGAGGAGAAATTTCTTCACTCAGAGGGTGGTGAACTTGTGGAATTCTCTACCACAGAAGGCAGTGGAGGCCAAGTCATTAGATGTATTCAAGAAGGAGATAGATATATTTCTTAATGCTAAAGGGATCAAGGGATATGGGGAAAAGTGGAAACAGGGTACTGAGTTAGACGATCAGCCATGATCATTTTGAATGGCGGAGCAGGCCCGAAGGGCTGAATGGCCTACTCTTGCTCCTATTTTCTATGTTTCTATGTATATGCAGGCAGGTCACAGATTAGCCATGATCTCATTGAATGGCGGAACAGGCTCAAGATGCTAAATGGCCTCCTCCTGTTCCTATAATAAAGTTTCAATACTCTACAGGGAGTGGGCTGGCCAGCTGACCGGCAACAGCAAGGGCACTGGCAGAGTGGCAGGGGTGGGACAGGAATGCTGTCTTCCTGAGAGAGGACAGCAGGTTCATGTTCCATGGAGACACAGCCACTTGCTGCCTCCTGTTATGCGTCACCTTCTCCTGCAAGCAGGTGGGACCTGTGTCGGTGAGTGTCCTGCAAGATGTCCTGTGTCGGTGAGTGTCCTGCAAGATGTTTGGTGATGTGTCTGTCATGGTTGAATAGCTGCCTGTGTGTGTGGCCTGAGAGTTGTGGATATGCAGCTTGCAACAGTGGTAATGTGTGAAGGTGAGAGGAAGCAGCTGATCGAAAAAGTTGAGTACTGATTGAAAGAGTTTGTTGGTATGTGGGTGATGGGGGTGTAGTGTGTGGAGCAGTGGGTGCGACTAGTGGTGCAGTTGGTAGGAGACGCTACTTGACAGTTGACCTCACTCACCTTGACCACTCGTGTCAAATCATTGAACTTCTTCCTGCACTGCATCCATGCTCGTGGTGCTATGCGCCTGACATTGACTTCGTCCCCTACTGCCTCCCTCTGCCTCGGGAGCATATGTCTGGAGGGCCTCTTGCCTCCACCCCCCCTCCCCCCCTGCGGATATAGGATGCCCCTCCTTCTGTTCACCTCTTGCACCATGGCCCCTTGTGCATCAGCAGAGAACCTCGGTGCACGGTCTCCCGCAGGCCCGGTACAAACTCAGACTGGCTGTTTGGCGGAGTCTAGTGTTCAGATTGGAGGATGTGGGATTTAGGAGTGCGCAACCTTTATTCAATGTTTTAAAATAACTCCACAGTTTGTAAACACAAGGACGGAACTTGCATCTGTGTTTTACGTGTGCTTCGTCCGATCTCTGTTCAGGCTCCGTGAGGACTCGTATCTTATATTTTGCAAATAAGTGGTGCAGGCTACCCTTAAGAGGTGCAGGCTGCCTTTAAGTGGTTTCCAGCCACTTGCGATGTCGGGCCCCCTGCTGGTGATCAGCCAATCAACAGTGCAGCTCGGCCTGGCTGCTCGCAGCAATCAGGTAAATCGCCAGGAAGCTGCCTGCATCTCAACGACCGGACGCAGGTGCGCCCAGTTTCAGGAGTTATCCAATATAATATTTTGGGGGCTATCAAAAAGAGCAGTGGTCCTAATACCGATCCCTGGAGAACACCACTGTATACTTCCCCCGTCTGAAAAACAACCGTTCACCACTACTCTCTGCTTTCTGTCCCCAGTCAATTTTGTATCCACACTGCCACTGACCCTTTAATTCCATGGGCTTTATGTTTATAAAAGACTTTTGGGTTGTTTTTTATGTTATCCGCTAATCTTTTCTAGTACTCTCTCTTTGCCCCTCTTATTTCCTTTTTCCATTCTCCCCTATACTTTCTGTATTCAGCCTGGTCCTCTACTGTATTATGAACCTGACATTTATCATAAGCCTCCTTTTTCTGTTTCATTTTAATCTCTATATCTTTAGTCATCCAGGGAGCTCTATCTTTGGATGCCCTTCCTTTCCCCCTCATGGGAATGTGTCTGCTCCGTATCTGAACTATCTCCTCTTTGAAGGCCTCCCATTGCTCATTTACTGTTTTACCTGCCAATCTTTGATTCCAGTCCACCTAGGCCAGATCCCTTTTCCAACTCACTGAAATTTGCCCTCCTCCAGTTGAGTATTTTTACATTTGATTTTTCCTTGTCCATTGCCATAACTATTCTAAACTTAATTATATTGTGATCACTGTTTCCCAAATGCTCCCCCATTGAAACATGCTCCAATTGCCCCACTTCATTCCCCAGAACTACATCCAACATTGCTTCCTTCCTGGTTGGGCTGGAAACACACTGATCAAGAAAGTTCTTTTGAACACATTTCAGGAATTCCTCCCCCTCTTTTCCCTTTACACTGTTACTATCCCAGTCTATATTGGGATAATTGAAGTGCCCCATTATCACTACTCTGCAGTTCTTGCATCTTTCTGTAATTTGCCTGCAAATTTTCTCCTCTATCTCCTTCCCTCTATTTGTTTGCCTATAGTATACACCCAGTAGTGTAATAGCTCCTCTATTGTTCCTTAATTCTGACCAAATAGATTATGTCTTTGAACGCTCAAGTATGAGATTAAATTCGATAACCCCCGAAACAGGGCGCGGGCATCTTGGTGCGCGATTAACCTGCGCCCGGTGCTTCCGATGCAGGCAGCATGTGAGATTCGTGTAGTCAGCACTAACTGTGCTGCTGAGAGGCTGCTCACACAAGCAGGAGACCCGAAATGGGATATGGCCAGCACTAGTTAAAGGCAGCCGGCTCCCCTCTTAAAGGGGAGATGCACAGTCGATTGAGAGCAGTGCAGGATGGCAAGCAGAATGGCTGGACTGGTAAGACAGCGCGCCCAGGGTTCTCTGACAACACACTGGAGACACTGGTAGAGGGAGTGGACGAAAGGAGGGCCATTCTGTATCTGCAGGGGGGCAGGAGACCCTCCAGACACCAGCTGCGGAGGCTGTGGGAGGAAGTGGCCGAGGAGGTGAATGCCAGGAGCATAGCACCACGCACATGGGTGCAGTGCCGAAAAAAGTTCAATGATTTGACACGAGTGGTCAAGTTGAGTGAGTACAACAGTCGAGTGGCACATCCTACCAACCGCACCCCTGCTCCGCGCGTGATACCCACCCCATCACCCACCCACCAACAAATGCTGCCCATCCGTACAAAATATTGCACTTTGGATGCTGCATCTCACCCTCACATAGTACCACACTTGTAATCCACACACCCACCATTCACAGCTCACTCACACTGGCAGCTATTCAACCATGACAAGCACATCACCCACACACCTTGCAGGATACTCACTGACTGCCTTGCCTTGCTGGAGAAGGTGGTACATAACAGCCGGCAGACCGAAAGACTCGAGGGAGGACAGACACGCCAACACGTCCTCACACCCCTGGAGGAGACCGTACTGGGGATCATTGGGCGGGCCATCACTGCGGCCGTGGCCACTGGCGGCACCAGAGGTCCCAACGAAGGGGGTCTCTGCATACCTAATCCTCCTTCTCGTTTCCCACATCTCACTCATCCCACAATCTTTTCTGATGCACTTGCTACAGATGGTATCAGCACGCACGTGTTACTTTCTCCTCTCCCCGCTCCACAACTCAACCCGTCTCCTTTTATCATTGTAGATAACTAAGAACTGGAGCCGGCACCTTCCGAGGAGGAGGAGGAGGGAGACACTGAAGCCACACCATCACTCGATCTGACACTCGAATCCACCAGCTCAGAGACTGACACTGCGCGTCCTTTAGAGGTTAGGTTAGACGAGGGATCTGCGCATGGTAAGACACCGAACACAAGTGTACAGGAGCTGGGGCGGGGGGAGCAGATACCACGTGCCAGCTCGCTGGAGGGCGCGGTCGCTCAATGGTTCTGCTGCTGAGATGTCAGATGAGGACTTTGATGGGCCAGGCTACAGAAGACGGCTGATGGGCGAACACCAACAAATGCTTGGGGCACTGGAAAGCCTGCGCACAATGACAAGGGGCAAGGAGGAGTCCACCTCGAACTTGGCACAGAGAGCTGGAGCCCATCCTTACCCACATGGAATGGGCGGTCACCTCCATCAGCGCACTTGTGGAATCCACCATGATGCAGTGTCTGATGGCCAATGTCGCGGCTTCCACTGCAGCACAGACCGATGTCATCAAAGGTCTGACTGCATCATTTGGAGCTCAGACTGCTGCCTTGGAAACTCAGGCTGCTGCTATCGTGGGTCTGGGGACCACTGTGGAACGGGGCTCTCAGGGCGTCACAGCACTCCAGCAATCCGTTCTCCAGCTGATCACCAGGATTGCTGAGGCGCCGCCCCGGGAGAGTGGCAGTGGTGCCACGGCAGTCGGACCTGTATCTTCTCTCAGACGACAGCATTCCTGCTCCTACCCCTGCCACTCCGCCAGTGCCCTTGCTGTTGCCTGTCAGCCAGCCAGGCCAGACTGCTGCAGCCCAGGCTGAGATGGTGCAGTCTGAAGCTGAGTCCTCCCGGCCCAGAGCTGCTCGAGCTCATCTCCCAAGGCCAGCTGCATGCTCCTCAACTGAAGGCCAGCAGCCTCCCACCACCCTTGCTCCAGCCACTGGGAAAGCTCCTCGTAAAGGCACACGAACAACAGGCACTGAGGGAATGCACAAGGGTGAATAGTCTAATGTTGTTTACATCATTTCATTTGTTAATTTATAAATGTGAATTTGAATTTGCATTTGGTAGTGGTTTTTATTTCGACAATGAGCTGAGGGAGGAAGCAATGTGTAATCATATGGAGGGCGATTTGATGGTCATGTGGGAGGGGACGGGTTGAGAGTGTAGGACTGTTGGTGATTTGGGAGGTGCCGTTCACGTTATTGATATGGCTCATGGATCAGGTGAGCACGCAGAGCCCTGGCAGACAGGGCCGGTGTTCCTTGTTGCCCCCTTGCATCTTTCTCCACTTCCCCCTCCGTCTCGTCCTGCTCATCCTCAGCCTCTTCCTCCTCTTCTTCTGCCTCTGGCTCAGGGTCTTGCCGGATAATCGGTGGCAAGGGCTGTTCCCTCATACGGGCGAGGTTGTGCAGCATGCGCCACACCATGACGATTCTTGACACCCGTTCCGCTGAGTACTGCAGGGCTCCACCAGAACAGTCCAGGCTGTGGAAGCGTTGCTTTAGGATACCCACGGTGTGCTCAATGACGTTGCGTGTGGCAGCATAGCTCTCGTTGTATGCCTGCTCTGCACTTGTGCGTGCATTCCTGACCGGAGTCATGAGCCACCTCATGAGGGGATAGTCCTTGTCACCCAGTAGCCAGCCTATGACTTGCCAAGCTGGTTCAAAGATATCTGGTATGTTGGACTGCCGCATAATGAAGGCGCCATGACTGCTGCCAGGGTAGCGGGCATTGGCCTGGATGATGCGCTGCGTGTGGTTGCACACCAGCTGCACATTGAGGGAGTGGAACCTCTTTCTGTTCATAAAGATGGCCGAGTTGAGATATGGAGCATACATGGCAATATGTGTGCAGTCAATGGCACCCTGCACCATGGGGAAGCCTCCAATGTGAGCAAACCCTTGTACTTGCTCCTGCTGCTTCTCTCTATCAAGAGGGAACGTGATAAATCTGTTGCGCAGCTCGTACAGAGCCTCAGTGACCTCCCTTATGCAGCAGTGCACTGCAAACTGCGAGATGTTGCACATATCGCCAGCAGAGGCATGAAAGGATCCAGAGTCGTGGAAGTTGAGGGCCGCGATTACCTTGACAACCACAGGCAATGCTGTCCTTGCCCTGCTGTGAGGCTGCAGTTGTGGCTGCACCAGGTGACAGATCTCCGTCACGACCTCTGGTGAACTGCAGTCGTCGGATGCACTGATCCCCACTCATCTGGTGGTAAGAGTGGTGTTCCCTGAAGGCCGTCATGGGATATGGCCTCCTGCTCACTTCCCCGCACCGCCTCATCCTCCTCCTCCTCCTCCTCCTTGTCCGTCTCCTCGCAGCTTGACCTGCTCTGTGTGGCCTCTTTGCATGCTCCCAGTCATGTTCTATGCCCAGCGGAAGCCCTAGCAGGCCACCCATGATTGCCAGGAATCTTGTTCAAATACTGTTGTAAATTACATCAACTGTAAGGCAGTACCTGCCAATCTACTCTCAAATATACTATAGCAACTCTCTGTAAGTATAGGAAGCTTCAACAAACACTTCCTATTCTGCCAGCAGCCAGAAGCATTAATCCAGCAACTAATCTGCAACACCTGCATGATCCCTTTAAATAGTGCTGGTGGGGGGTCCTCCAGACACTCTAAGATATGTTCAAGTGTTCGTGGTTAAGACAATGATTTGAGTGAAGTGTTAAGTGCCAAAACGGTGTCTGTCCCTTTAAATCAGCGTTGCGCACTGATCTAACGCATATTCTCCCTACTTTACATGCTGTTGGCATTCGTTATCTGCGCCTGCGCGAAACCCTTTACCAAGATGGCATCTGGCACACGTCACACTAGAAGTGAGCACACGCGTTCCAGATGCCATTTTGGAACTTTGGGAAGCCACGTAGCACCAAAACAAAAGGCGCTACACAGCCCAATTTCTAGCCCATCATCCCTTTCCAGTGTTGTAAGAGTATCTTTGATCAATACAGCCCCCCCGCCCTTCCATTATTTCCTTCCCTATCTTTCCTGAATGCATTGTAGTCAGGAATATTTTATCCAATCCTTCCCTTGTTTGAGCCAGGTCTCTTTATTGCCACTATATCATAATCCCACATAGCTAGTTGTGCTAACCTTATTCACTAACCTTATTTACCGCACTCCGTGCATTTACGCACACGCACTCTAAACCCATCTTAGTCTGCCTCGCATTCCCCCCTGCCTGATCCCTCCTACTTCTGGTCTCCTCTTTATATTAATGTTGTTTGTCTCTCCCAGTCCTCTGTTCCTTGTTTCTCCTCTCCAATGCTTCATCCTGATGCCCCTCCCCCGCCAAATTAGTTTAAACCCTTTCCCATGGCACTAGTGAACCTACCCACGAGGACACTGGTCCCAGCTCTGTTGAGGTGCAACCCGTCCATCTTGAACAGATCCCTCCTGCCCCAGGAAACTGAAGCCCTCCCTCCTACACCATTTCTCCAGCTACACATTAATCTGTCTTATCCTATTATTCCTAGCACGTGGCACTGGGAGTAATCCAGAGATTACCACCTTGAGGTCCTCCCTAGCTCCTAAAACTCTGTCTGTAGGACCTCAACCCTTTTACTACCTATTGTAAGGAAATATAGGTTAAGATATTTAAAGAAACCAGGCTTGAAAGGGTTAAGTAGTCAAAGCTTTAGCTGAAAGTACTGTGCTATAACATAAACTGCTTTTAAATTAACTTACTGCAGCTGCAGGCACTAACGGCCATGAGAAACTTGCTATTACAAACTAAGGGGGGAACTAATGGTGCTCGCCTTCCTTCAGACACTGGAATGCTGAAGCTAGCCATCTCCTGACACCTTCGAGGCCTATGCGTGTTGTCTATATGATTGGGTAAATTAAAGGGAGTATTTTGGGAAAATACTTGATTGGATGTACTTAGCTGCAGTGAGAAGGGGGGGCCAGGGGTTAATTCAGTGTACAAGTAGCCAGCCCCCACTCAGACTCAGGGTAGAGAATTGTAAACAATTTTACAACACCAAGTTATAGTCCAGCAATTTTATTTTAAATTCACAAGCTTTCGGAGATTTTCTCCTTCCTCAGGCAAATGGACTATAACTTGGTGTTGTAAAATTGTTTACAATTGTCAACCCCAGTCCATCACCGGCATCTCCACATCAGGGTAGAGAAGAAAGAAAGTGTAGGCGAGAAGCAGACACACTCTCTACCTGGAACAGAATGGGTAATATAATTCTTGTTCTGTACTGATAACTACGGCTTAGACACTTTCATGTGTTGATCCTCGTGTGAAGTTCATAAAATATCACTATATCCAATTGGAGTCAGGCCGAATCTTTGTTCAGAAACTGATAACCTTGCAGCAGGACCTGACATATGGTAATACTTGTTTTCTTTAAACGAGGCCCCGGGGCTGACCTATTTGATCAGTACGTCAGTTTGGGAAGGAGACCTTTGGGGTGTGCAGGCAACTTGCGTTACCTGCCAGTAGACAAAGTGTTCCATAGTGGTCAGCTCTACGGAGGTAGAGAAGGCATTGTTAAAGCAACTTGAGAAACTAGACGTAGCGGAATTACTGTCTATGATGGAGCATGATGAGGGAAAAAACCTATAAAAAGGTGGCTGATTATGTTCAGAAACGAGTGGATGGGAAAAAGATTAAAATGGCGAACGGTAGACAGTTGTTGGTCTATGCTGCGCATTTCTGTGCGCATCAGGGTGACCAGATAAGAGGCGACCTGGAAAAGGAGCTTTGCCAGATGTTAGTACAAGAAGTTAATAGGACACAGGACCTATCAGTAATGTTACAACAACTGCATAATAGTAATTGTACTGCGGCCGCACTCACCGTTGGGGCACAAAAAACTCAGGAGGTTAGAAAAGGTGAACGATAATTTGAGTTGAGAATTGGAGAACGCAAAGGGAGCCTTGTGAGAGATAATGGATAAACCAAATAGGGAGGTCGACCACACTAAATGCAGACTTAAATTCTACCAGTTGCAAGGGAAACCGGGACGCCAGTCTGCCTTAGTGTTGGCTATCACTGCGGGGAGTCTAGGGGACGACATAGACTGAGATCAACTAGACAGGGAGGTTGCGTGATGTCACAATCCAGACTGTGGCAATTGGGAAAGTCCTGTGAATGTAATTGCGACCCGGACACCAACACCCCAGGGAGGGGGAGGGGGAGGGAAGGCAGTCACAGTGGTCCAGGAATCCGTCCCTTTAAAACCTGATTCAGCCTTGGCGAAGGAACTATGGCTTATCAGGGACGGAGGCAATCCTGTAGTGGTCTAGGGCCTGGGGAGATTTTAAAAGCGTTCACACCAAACTAGAAGACGCAGACCTTAGACGGGTGCTGCTGGCAGCTGTAGAACCTAAATTAAAATCATTCCTCCCGGCAGCAGTTATGCTGGCGGTTGCTAATTTGGACGCCCTACTAACAGAGGAGAAGGAGAAAACTTTTAAACAGGAGAGTCAATACAAGGTCTGATAAATGGTCTTTCCCACATGAGGTTTTAAATCGGTTCAGAATTGAGTTAAGTCGGAAACATTGGAGATTGAAAATGGAGTGCAGAGGTAAAAGATAAATTATTTAAAACAGGAGAAAAGGGAAGAGGGAAGATTCTGTCTCTCTTCTTCTGTTACAAACTACAGAATTTTCTTTAGTTTGATTATTTTTAATCCCTCCAAATCTCTCTGAAAGAGTGTGTGTGAGGTGTGAAAGTTTGCTGTTGGCTGCTCTGCTCCCTTTTCACAGCTTGTTATAGGAGAAGGGGAGTGTCACAAGCTACAGAATGTGTTCTTTTGTTTTCAGTGTACTGTCTCTTTAAAAAGCCTGTCCACAACGTGAGTGCTTTCTTTTCGCTGTTGCGGGGTACAGCCCCTTTTAATATGTTCTCTTTTGTGTAATGTAACACAGATTTTGTTTAACTGTGAAAGCCGTTATTTCCAGTATTTTCAGTTTTTGGAAAGGCGCGCCCAAAGAAGAACGAAACAAAAGACAATGAGCATGATTTTATCGGGGGTGTGGTGGTGGGTGGGGGGAGAGTCCCAGTCGGGAAACCCGGAAGATCGGGTTTCCCAGACGTCCTTACGATTTTGACGTCAGGACGTCTTTTATTTTTTTTTGACTGTTTCCTGCCCGACAGGCTGGTCTCAGTCAGACGGGAGAAGGAGGAAGAGGACGTGTTCAGGTAAGTGTTAGATGGGCTGGCGGGAGTGGTCATCAGCAGGTGGAAGGGGGGGGGTCAGTCACTGGGGGGATCACCAGGAGGTTCAGTCATCGAAGGGGGGTCAGTCACTGGGGTCAAGGGTTATCGTGGGGAAGTCGGAGATTGTGGGGAGGGGGTCGGAGATGGTGAGGGGATGCGGAGATCATGGTGGGGCGGGTCACTGCAGGTAGGCTTGTTGGGCCTGGGAGAAGCACTCCTGCTCCTCCGGGCCCACAGGCTGTGCTGTAAAGGTACTTGCTGTTTTAGGCGTTCTCTCCTCCTCTCACGTGGCATGAAGGAGAAGGCCCGGGAATCCTGGCCCCCGGGAGCTAAAAACAAAAAATCTGTCAAAATGGAGGCCTGCAGCCTCCTTGAAAACTTTCACTGACCAACCCGCCTCCTGAGAGCGGGTTGGTCACCCGCCCCTTATCCTGCCCCCGTGAAAACCAGAAATGGGCAGGATGGAGGCAGGTTGGAGGCGGGTTTTAGATTTAAAAAATTTTTACAACCCCCCCCACCCCCAACCCATCCGTTTTTCCCATTTAAAATCATGCCCAATGTAATTTACTGGGTTTTAATAATCACGTGGTATATTGATAACTTTATCTGTTCTGTCGTGTTTAATTCTGATATTGCTGAATTAAAATTGGAGTTATTGAGGTTAACTAACCTATCAATTGTGAAAACCAGACTCTTATTGTGGCCACATAAAGTTCTGCTTCTTATAAAAAAATATGAGTATCTCAAATTCCGGACATGCGATTATTACATATGAAAATTAATCTGTTTGAAGTTATGTTGAGTATTGGTGGGTGTGAACTGGTGTATAAGGAAATAATGTGTGTAACTGTAAATTGAAGACTGATATCTTATTATATAGTACAGGGCATCAAGTTTGATAATTTTGGGATAGTTATCTTGGTTGTACTAAAGCGTGATAATTGTTAGCTCAGACAGCACCCCTTTTTATCTTGTAATTGGCTGTGGTCAGAAAAAAATTTGACCAAAAAACAGAAATGTTTAAATAAAGGAAATCTTGTATCTCCTTGATAGAAAAAGCAGGAAACCTAGAACAGCTAGGAGAGCTGGTTAAGATCATACCCACAAAAAGCCTGTGAGAAAGGAAAATCGGAACGCAATTGTTGTGTTATGGTAATGACGGCAAATTATAAAACTTAAGAAACAATTACAAACCGAGGGAGACCTCAACACAAAGTTGATGGAACAAAAATTAGAGGTGGAAAACCAATTAGCTCATACAACTGCTTACAACGTGACTTTGGCTGCGTCAGTAGATTACCTTCAAACCGAAGGTGCAAATAGAGCCAGAAAATTAGCAGCATGTGATGCCGAACTACAACAACAGGAAGGTCAGGATAAAATGTGATAACAAATTTGCCTGTGTCACCGGATTAGATAAAGTTGCACTTATGACCACCCACACCCCCACCGAGTTGTTACTATCAGGTGCATTAAAAGATTTAACTGGAGGCCGATCAGCACAGCAAGCTGAATTAGCCACAATGGCCTATGTCCTCCAGGTGGATGATGCGGAACGAGCCCTGACCACTTTCTCCACAGCCATTTTACTTGTTTGTCACTGACTGATTACTTACCTCTCTGGGATAAATGAGGATTGACCTCAGCGGATGGAAAGCCATTACCCACCGCTGACCTCTCACAAAATCCTTTGGAACTGTCCCGAAATCGAACAAATTTGGCTATTGTAAAAATAAAGACACATTCTAAAAACACGCCATAGGCGGCAGAAAATGGAAAAGCTGATTTATTGGCTAAAGCTTTCCAGTAGAATGGCAAATGGTGGGCCCTGCCCATTAGTGAGCGACCTCAGATGGCTCCTATCTGAGCGGCTTGTGAAGAGTTAAGTTTGATAGATTTGCAAAACAAGGATACCTGGATCCAGCAGCTGCAGGCTGTTGTACAGGGCACAGGCCCATGGCCTCAGGGATGTCCTAAAAATGAGGAGGACATCACCGACAAATTGGTACGTTACCAGAACCAAATGGTCATCCCCTCAGAACTGAGAAAAGAGATTGTCTGATGGACGCATATGTCCAACTGACATCAGAGCAGAGAGAGCTTGGTCCAAAGACTGCTTGAATAAGAATTATCTTCAATAAATGCTAAATGTTTTAACAACAATTGGAATTTAATCTGCAACATTTGTAGATAAAAAGTACTCTTTTAAAAAAAAATGGAGATGAACGAAGGGAAATGCTGTCTCCCGACACAAAAGATTTTTCTTTAAAATTACATGGAAGCGATGTTGAGATATGCTGAGAACGCTGCGTGCGTCTGATGATATCCGGCACTGTCATTTTGTTTCTGCAAAGAAGTTAACCCCTTTCCAAGGACATCGACACCTGTTTTAATTCACCAAGCAACAACCTTTGCATTTATTTAAAATAATTGGCATAATTTAATTGGATCTTTCCCCTCTGTGACAGAATGAAATCATAAAATCATGAATTGCCAAATTAACCCCTTGGGCTCTCAAGAAGAGCCATGATGGATTTTCTGTGCTTCTCTTTAAACAGCGGCTATGGTTTTCAGGACCGCCTGAGTGTTGATGATGCAGGATTACCAAGAGTAGTTCTTTGACATAAAAATGGCTTCACAAAGTTACAGAGCAACCTTTGCTGGAGAAATGTTGGTGCAGGAAATGGTCCAGTGGTGTGAAGAATTTAAGACCTTATCTGCAGACATGGTCAGAGATCAAATCTCACAGCATGGTGGACTAAGACTTAAAACTTGGATTTCGATAATTCAAAATTACATAGAGAAGGAAAAGCAACCATCAGCCTTAATTCAAGCTGCTTTTCCTGTTTTGAAAAAGTTTTACCAAGAGTAATTACAAGCACTTATGTTTCTACCGTAGAACCACAAAGCCTGGACATAATTGGCTTCAGAAATTGGAGTTGATAAGATAAATTGATATGAGTTGCTGTTCAAACACGCGAGAAGGGAAAATTTGCCTGTAGTTTAAAGAGATAATCAAATTATATTTTGAAATAAAATGAGTCCAGTCTAAGTGGTTCCTGTCCAATGCTGTGTATCAAGGAAGAAAGTATTTTAGGGGAAATAAAATTGTACATTGACAAGTCCTGTCAGTCCAGCAATCCTACTCTCTGAGATAAGAATAATCTTGAAAAGATAAAATGGACTCAGGCACAATATTGCGGGATATTTGAAAAAGGTTCAAAAAGAATTTAAGTAAATAAACAAAAAAAAAATTGAATATTGGACCAGCCTGTAAATATTGTATTGGACAGTAAAGTTCCTCCCAGGCTCTTGATTGGTAATATAATGGATTATATAAAATTGGATGAGAGGAAGTGATTGAGAATTAAAATATAGGTACAGAGAAATTACACCACCCAATGGGAATTTCTCTAAAGTCACTGTCCTGGGCATGATTTACCCAAAGATATCAATCTGGTATAAATGTATAATCTAGTGAAGGTCAGGAAAGTGTAGTTGAGAATAGTAAATTGATAGCTTTCTTTTGAAGATATTTGTGTCCTTGCCTATACTAAACAATGAAAAAACTGCATTGGATAGCCCGGCCACTACCTGAGACATCAGGATCAGGCAGGGGGAGATAAGCAAAGTCCTCCAGACACCCCCCCCCCGCTCCCCTCCCCCAATCTTTTGATAAGATAACCTGAAAGCCCAAGAATGGCTACAGTGGGCTTGAAAGATACAAATGTGGACACGATGGGCCGAATGGCCCCCTTCTGTGCTGTATCTTTTCTCTGGTTCTATGGTATGTTTCCATCAATTGGGAAATA
The DNA here is from genome assembly GCF_035084215.1 of Heptranchias perlo. Lineage (NCBI taxonomy): Eukaryota > Metazoa > Chordata > Chondrichthyes > Hexanchiformes > Hexanchidae > Heptranchias > Heptranchias perlo. The sequence goes on along the minus strand of NC_090343.1, from coordinate 50,928,446 downwards.
GAGACCAGGATAAAGAACATGATAACAAAGGCCTATGGCATGGTGAGCTATTGGAACCACTCTTTAAACAGAGCAGTTGCTCTTACAGGATTTAATCTTACTGGACATATGATGTGTGCCATGGAAAACAGGTTCAGAAATACCATACGGAAAAAGAGACTGGCCAGCAGAAAGTTACCTGTGATATGTTACATGTGAGGCAACCAGTATACGGAAATACATGATGAAGATGCACTAATGAACGGGTCTCATGTCATGCTGTTACTGAATAACAGCATGACATGAAATAGTTAATGTGGCCCAGGAGAGTGAGAAAATCTTTTACACAAGGCACTGACGCATGCTCCAAAGAGAAACCGATTAATTAATGAAACAATCAGGAAACACTGGTACCAATCAGAGGGATTGAAATTAAAATAAAGAGGGACATCGTAATTTGGATTTCCAAAATTCAGGGTTAGGTTCCTTTCAGTTAACGATGAAATTGGGTTCGGGAGAAATAATACTTAGTAAAAATATCCACAAGATGGATATTAGAAAAAGGAGAGCTAGAGAATCTTTTAAGTCCACGATTTCTTGATATTATGAAGTGTTCCTTGAAATGTTGCTTAAAGAACTTGGTCGACACGCTAATAACCTAAAGAGAGCAACCCTGTTGCAGCAAGAACATAAGAACATAAGAAATAGGAGCAGGAGTAGGCCAATCAGCCCCTCGAGCCTGCTCCGCCATTCAATAAGATCATGGCTAATCTGGTCCTAACCTCAAATCTAAATTCATGTCCAATTTCCTGCCCGCTCCCCGTAACCCCTAATTCCCTTTACTTCTAGGAAACTGTCTATTTCTGTTTTAAATTTATTTAATGATGTAGCTTCCACAGCTTCCTGGGGCAGCAAATTCCACAGACCTACCACCCTCTGAGTGAAGAAGTTTCTCCTCATCTCAGTTTTGAAAGAGCAACCCCTTATTCTAAGATTAAGGTAAGAAATAAGATTGAGTGAGGAGTCGGAGGTAGCTCCTCCTCCTCAAGGTGGGGAATGTAAGGAAATACAGGTTAAGGTATTTAGAGGAACCAGGCTTGAAAGGGTTAAGCAGTCCACGCTTTCGCTGAAAGTACTGTACTATAACATAGACTGCATAAATTAACTTACTGCAGCTGCAGGCACTAACAGTCATGAAAATCTTGCGTTCCTAAGGGAGGAAAATAACATCCCCCCAGACACTGGAATGCTGAAGCTAGCCATCTCCTATCACCTTAGAGGTCCATAGGGTGATTTATCAACTGCAGGGACTGAGGAACATTGTACTCGGGATGAGGAGAGATAACGGGGGCCACAAGGTTGTCTCTTCTGGACCAGTACATGTTCTCTATATGATTGGGTAAATTAAAGGGAATATTTTGGGAAAATACTTGATTGGATGTATTTAGCTGCAGTGAGAAGGGGGGGCCAGGGGTTAATTCAGTGTACAAGTAGCCAGCTCCCACTCAGACTCAGGGTAGAGAAGAAAGAAAGTAGAAGTGAGAAGCAGACACACTCTCTACCCGGAACAGAACGGATAATATAATTCTTGTTCTGTACTGATAACTACGGCTCAGACACTTTCATGTGTTGATCCTCGTGTGATGTTAATAAAATATCACTACATCCAATTGGAGTCAGGTCCTTCCTATGTCATTGTTTCCCACATGGACCATGACTTCTGGCTGTTCCCCTTTCTCCCTCAACATGTCCTGCACCCTTTCAGTAATGTCCTTTATCCTGGCACCAGGGAGGCAACACACCATTCAGGACTCAAGTCGGCTGTTGTATAAACGCCTGTCTATCCCCTTGACTGTCTAATCCCCTATAACCACTGCATTTCTACACTCTGCTGTGCTCTCTGTGCGGTCCTTTGCCCCGCAGTGCCATGCACGCACTTGTAAGAAATACGATTTCTAGACCAAATCATAATTATGTATCCCACTCTGCAACTCTTCAGACATTTGGGTAAAAAGCGAATTGCATCTGTGAGAATACAAAGGGAGCCAGCATTCCATAGGAAATGATAGGCCAGTCAGTTTAACCTCAGTGGTGGGGAAACTTTTAAAAACGATAATCCAAAACAGAATTAACAGTCACTTAGACGAGTGTGGATTGATTAGGGAAAGTCAGGGTTTGTTAAAGGCAAATCATGTTTAACTAACCTGATAGAGTTTTTTGATGAGGTAACAGAGAGGGTAGATGAGGGCAATGCAGTTGACGTGGTGTATATAGACTTTCAAAAGATGTTTGATAAAGTGCCGCACGGTAGGCTTATCAACAAGATTGAAGCCCATGGAATAAAGGAGGCAATAGCAACATGGATACAGAATTGGCTAAGTGACAGGAAACAGAGAGTAATGGTGAACGGTTGTCTTTCAGACTGGAGGGAGGTGTACAGTGGTGTTCCCCAGGGGTCGGTGCTGGACCACTGCTTTTCTTGATATATATTAATGACTTGGACTTGGGTGTACAGGGAACAATTTCAAAATTTGCAGATGACACAAAACTTGGAAGGGTAGTAAACAGTGAGGAGGATAGTGATAGACTTCAAGAGGATATAGACAGGCTGGTGGAATGGGTGGACACGTGGCAGATGAAAATTTAACACAGAAAAACGCGAAGTTATACATTTCGGCAGGAAGAACAAGGAGAGGCAATATAAACTAGAGGGCACAACTCTAAAAGGGGTGCAGGAACAGAGAGATCTGGGGGTATACGTGCACAAATCGTTGAAGGTGGCAGGGCAGGTTGAGAAAGCGGTCAAAAAAGCATACGGGATCCTGGGCTTTATAAATAGAGGCATAGAGTACAAAAGTAAGGAAGTCATGATGAACCTTTATAAAACACTGGTTTAGCCACAACTGGAGTATTGTGTCCAGTTCTGGGCACTGCAGCTTAGGAAAGATGTGAAGGCCTTAGAGAGGGTGCAGAAGAGATTTACGAGAATAATTCCAGGGATGAGGGACTTTAGTTACATGGATAGACTGGAGAAGCTGGGGTTGTTCCCCTTGAAACAGAGAAGGTTGAGAGGAGATTTGATAGAGATGTTCAAAATCATGAAGGGTCCAGACAGAGTTGATAGAGAGAGACTGTTCCCATTGGCGGAAGTGTCAAGAACCAGAGGACATAGATTTAAGGAGATTGGCAAAAGAACCAAAGGTGACATGAGGAAAAACTTTTTTAAGCAGCGAGTGGTTAGGATCTGGAATGCACTGCTGAGGGGGTGGTGGAGGCAGATTCAATCATGGCCTTCAAAAGGGAACTGGATAAGTACTTGAAAGGAAAAATTTGCAGGGCTACGGGAAAGGGTGGGGAAGTGGGACTAGCTGGATTGCTCTTGCATAGAGCTGGCACGGACTCGATGGGCCGAATGGCCTCCTTCCCTGCTGTAACCTTTCTATGATTCTATATGTGCCCAACATCAGGCAAAATAATTGAGAATATTGCAGAGACAATAGAAGTGTGAAACAGACACACTGAAGACCAATTGTCAGAAACAGATAACAAAACGTCCCAAGGCATATCTCCAACAAGAGAGTCTAACCACCTCCCTTTGACATTCAACGGCATTACCATCGCCGAATCCCCCACCATCAACATCCTGGGAGTCACCATTGACCAGAAACTTAACTGGACCAGCCACATAAATACTGTGGCTACAAGAGCAGGTCAGAGGCTGGGTATTCTGTGGCGAGTGACTCACCTCCTGACTCCCCAAAGCCTTTCCACCATCTACAGGGCACAAGTCAGTAGTGTGATGGAATACTCTCCACATGCCTGGATAAGTGCAGCTCCAACAACACTCAAGAAGCTCGATACCATCCAGGACAAAGCAGTCCGCTTGATTAGCACCCCATCCACCACCCTAAATATTCACTCCCTTCACCACCGGCGCACTGTGGCTGCAGTGTGTACCATCTACAGGATGCACTGCAGCAACTCACCAAGGCTTCTTCGACAGCACCTCCCAAACCCACAACCTCTACCACCTAGAAGGACAAGGGCAGCAGGCACATGGGAACAACACCACCTGCATGTTCCCCTCCAAGTCACATGCCATCCTGACTTGGAAATATATCGCCATTCCTTCATCGTTGCTGGGTCAAAATCCAACACTAACAGCACAGTGAGAGAACCTTCACCACACGGACTGCAGCGGTTCAAAAAATCGGCTCACCGCCACCTTCTCAAGGGCAATTAGGAATGGGCAATAAATACTGGCCTTGCCAGCGATGCCCACATCCAATGAACGAATACAAAAATTATCAAAGATAAGGATCAACAAGGTCATCTATGTGCGGAACCAAAAGAGATGGGTGAGATCCTAAATGAATATTTCACATCGGTATTTACGGTTGAGAAAGGCATGGATGTTAGGGAACTTGGGGAAATAAATAGTGATGTCTTGAGGAGTGTACATATTACAGAGAGGGAGGTGCTGGAAGTCTTAACGCGCATCAAGGTAGATAAATCTCCGGAACCTGATGAAATGTATCCCAGGACGTTATGGGAGGTTAGGGAGGAAATTGCGGGTCCCCTAGCAGAGATATTTGAATCATCGACAGCTACAGGTGAGGTGCCTGAAGATTGGAGGGTAGCAAATGTTGTGCCTTTGTTTAAGAAGGGCGGCAGGGAAAAGCCTGGGAACTACAGACCGGTGAGCCTGACATCTGTAGTGGGTAAGTTGTTAGAGGGTATTCTGAGAGACAGGATCTACAGGCATTTGGAGAGGCAGGGACTGATTAGGAACAGTCAGCATGGTTTTGTGAGAGGAAAATCATGTCTCTCGAATTTGATTGAGTTTTTTGAAGGGGTAACCAAGAAGATAGATGAGGGCTGTGCAGTAGACGTGGTCTACATGGACTTCAGCAAAGCATTTGACAAGGTACCGCATGGTAGGTTGTTACATAAGGTTAAATCTCACGGGATCCAAGGTGAGGTAGCCAATTGGGTACAAAATTGGATTGACGACAGAAGACAGAGGGTGGTTGTAGAGGGTTGTTTTTCAAACTGGAGGCCTGTGACCAGCGGTGTGCCTCAGGGATCGGTGCTGGGTCCGCTGTTATTTGTTATTTATATTAATGATTTGGATGAGAATTTAGGAGGCATGGTTAGTAAGTTTGCAGATGACACCAAGATTGGTGGCATTGTGGACAGTGAAGAAGGTTATCTCGGATTGCAACGGGATCTTGATAAATTGGGCCAGTGGGGCGATGAACGGCAGATGGAGTTTAATTTAGATAAATGTGAGGTGATGCATTTTGGTAGATCGAATCGGGCCAGGACCTACTCCGTTAATGGTAGGGTGTTGGGGAGAGTTATAGAACAAAGAGATCTAGGAGTACAGGTTCATAGCTCCTTGAAAGTGGAGTCACAGGTGGATAGGGTGGTGAAGAAGGCATTCAGCATGCTTGGTTTCATTGGTCAGAACATTGAATACAAGAGTTGGGATGTCTTATTGAAGTTGTACAAGACATTAGTAAGGCCACACTTGGAATACTGTGTACAGTTCTGGTCACCCTATTATAGAAAGGATATTATTAAACTAGAAAGAGTGCAGAAAAGATTTACGAGGATGCTACCGGGACTTGATGGTTTGACTTATAGGGAGAGGTTGGATAGACTGAGACTTTTTTCCCTGGAGAGTAGGAGGTTTAGGGGTGATCTTATAGAAGTCTATAAAATAATGAGGGGCATAGATAAGGTAGATAGTCAAAATCTTTTCCCAAAGGTAGGGGAGTCTATAACGAGGGGGCATAGATTTAAGGTGAGAGGGGAGAGATACAAAAGGGTCCAGAGGGGCAATTTTTTCACTCAAAGGGTGGTGAGTGTCTGGAACGAGCTGCCAGAGGCAGTAGTAGAGGCGGGTACAATTTTGTCTTTTAAAAAGCATTTGGACAGTTACATGGGTAAGATGGGTATAGAGGGATATGGGCCAAGTGCAGGCAATTGGGACTAGCTTAGTGGTATAAACTGGGCGACATGGACATGTTGGGCCGAAGGGCCTGTTTCCATGTTGTAAACTTCTATGATTCTATTCTATAAAGACTCAGGACCTGGACACAGACTAATCCTGTTATGTTAATTGCAGGAGCTTTGTTCAGTTAATTAGGGAACCTTCATGATTGGTGTATACAGGATGAGACATCTTAAGTATCTGCATCCAAACAATCAAAATACACAGAAGGAGAAGTGCATGTTCCCCACCCCCCCCACCAACCCCCCGATAAGATAGATAGAATGGACAACAGTTAACACCATAGAATGGATAAAGATGTCTGGAACAATGGGCTCCCTGGGGGTGTCCGGGACAGATGACATCATGAGACTAATGTTGTTAAGCTACCAGGAGCAAATATGCTTCAGAAAGATATATAAACTGGGACACTGTCCCACTACAGTTAGATGCAGCTCCCCGGGACGGCGGACGGCCATACTCCCTACAATACCAGGCTTGATCAGCTTGAGATTTCCTCGGGACAGGTTTATTTGATATAACTGTATTAGAACGTTGTTTTATAAATACTTGTTGTTCAGTATAACTGCATTAGGACGTTGTTCTTGTGTCTATAATAAAGCTTGCATGTTTAATCACACTCGGGCCTGAATCACGTGGAAGTTATTATTAAGAAAGAATAACAACTCTTGCTAGCATTAATAATAGCATATTTCCAACAGTGGTCTAGACTGCATTCCCCCAAGGTGTTGTCACCCTCACTGAAAACCGGTTTGAGAGTACCACATCCTGGAGGATTCCTGCATTGCCTACCTCTTCCTACCCTGCCAGATGGACACCCACTTACTGTCCTGAGCTATGGGTGATCACCTCTTGGAACATGCAGTCCAGGAAATTCTCAGCCTCCTGCAGTGATTCCAGCTGCTCCTCAAACTCAGGAACCCTGAGCTCAAACTCAAGCTCAAGCAGTGGGAGACACTTCCTCCACACATGGTCACCCAGGACACATGAAGCATCCTGGAGTTCCTTCATGGCACAGGAATTGCAGGCAATGGGTCTCCGCTGTCCCATCATTTTGCTTAAAAGTCTATCTTCTTACATTTTTATACATATATGTCTCTAATGATATATTTTTATGTTTTTAGTTTAGTATCTCCTTACTTCTATTTATTATTTATGTATACCAGGTTTTTATTTAATCCAATTTGGATCCCTTTAATATTGGTATCCTCAACTTAGTTAATTTTAATTTTATCCCCTTAGATCTAATTAATTACCCTGAATATTTATATATTTACTTATTTATTGTTGCCCCTTGGTTTAAATTACTCAGCACCTCCTTCCCCCTCTGTACCGAATTCCCACTCTCACCAAATTCCCGTCGTCACTCTGTGTAACAGATTCACCCACCTCTCACCAAACTCTGTGCTTAATGCTCAGTGTGAGAGGTTGCAGCCCCTCATCCACTATTTGAAGGGGCTGCTCCTCAACTTCTGGTTCCACTTCAATCCCACGCTCCTGATCTTTGGCCGCCCGGTGCGGAGGGGGCGGGTAAGACAGAGGGACACCTTGTGGGTCCGCTCCTGGACCTCACTAAGGTGGCCATCCACAGGTCCAGGCTGGACGTGACCCATGGGGGTGGTCACTCTGCCAGCACGCCTCTCTTCCATGGCCTTATCTGTACCCGGGTGGCCCTGGAGAGGGAGCACACTGTGTCCGCCGGTACGCATGAGGCCTTGGAACTGGCCTGTGGACATCGACAATAATATTATTATTTAATTTGATAAATTTCCTTTTTTTATGGTTTAGTTCTTTATTCGTTGTGCTCCTCTGAAAGGGGACGTTTTTGTTAGGATTTTGTTTGATTATACTGGTTTATTTCAAAAAGGCATAATCTTTCCACCCCCTCTCAATCTCCATGCCCGCACCCCGCCCCCACCCCCCAATCTCTCCATCTCTCAGCCTTTCTCTTGCTCTCTCTCTCAACAACAACTTGCATATATAACAACTTGCATTTTTAACAACAACAACTTGCATTCAATGACAACAACTTGCATTTATAACACCAACTTGCATTCAACAACAACTTGTATTCACAACAACTTGCAGTCAATAACAGCAACTTGCATCTATAACAACAACAACTTGCATTTATAACAATAATTTGTGTTTATGATAACAACAACTTGCATTTATGACAACAACAATAACAACTTGCATTTATATAGTGCCTTTAACACAGTAAAACATCCCACAGTGCTTCACAGGAGTGATTATCAAACAAAATTTGACACTGAGCCACATAAGGAGATATTAGGATAAGTGACCAAAAGCTTTGTCAAAAAGGTAGGTTTTAAGGAGCGTCTTAAAAGAGGAGAGAGGTAGAGAGGGGAGAGGTTCAGGGAGTGAATTCCAGAAATTACGGCCTAGATAGCTAAATGCAGGGCAGCCAATGGTGGAGCGACGGAAATCAGGGACGCGTAAGAGGTCAGAATTGGAAGAATGCAGAGATCTCAGAGAGATGTAAGGCTGGAAAAGGTTACAGATATAGGGAGGGGTGAGACCATGGAGGGATTTGATAGCAAGGATGAGAGTTTTAAATTTGAGGCATTCTGAGACCGGGAATTTTCTGCATCTACCCTATCGGATACCTTTATCATTTTAAACACCTCTGTTAGATCATCCCTCAAGCTCTAAACTCAGGGGAATACAAGCCAAGTTTATGCTACCTGTCCTCGTAATTTAACCCTTTTAGCCCCGGAATCATTCTGGTGAATCTGTGCTGCACCCCCTCCAAGGCCAATGTGGTGCGATGTCCAGAACTGAATGCAGGGCTGCAGATGGAGTCTGATCAAGGCTCTGTACAATTGAAGCATAACTTCCTCCCCTTTGTATTCCTGCCCGCTTGAGATAAAGGCCAACTTTCCATTAGCCTTTTTCATAACTTTTAGTACCTGGTTTCTCCCTCCCTCTTGTCTTACATAATGGAGTGACATTTGCAATTTTCCAATCCAAAGGCACAATGCCTGAACTTAAAGAACATTTGAAAATTTTGACTATTGCATTTGGAATTTCCCCACCTGTTTCTTTTAATATCCTGGGGTGGAAACCATCAGATCCTGGGGATTTGTCTATCTTAAGTCCCATTATTTTCTCCATTACCATTTTTTTACTAATATTAAATCCATTAGGTTCCTCCCTTGACTTATTTTTAGGTTCCCTTGTACAGTTGGAATTTTGACTTCTTCCTCTACTGTGAAAACGGATGCAAAGTATTCATTTAACCAATCTGCCATTTCCTTAGTATCCATTGTAGGGCAGGATTTTAACATGGCGGCCGGAAGTCAGTGGGGAGTGAAGTGGGGGGGGATGAATAGTCACGGGGGAAACCCAGAAAATTTTTTTGCGCATCAGATTGAGCAATCGCGACTAAATTGAAGGCCCTTAATGTAACTTCCGTGTTTCACGTCTCCAAGCTGTGCAGCGAGCGTATTGTGCACCCGAATGGCATGCTGGGAACTGGAGTTTTAAAGGGCCAGTGCAAAAATGGATTTTGAGGGAGAAAGGAGGAAATTACAGAAATGCAGCATCAGGAGTGTAAGGCAGCACCCCGCTTTAACGATTCCTGTCTTGAGTTGTTACTGGCTGGTGTGAGGAGCAGGAGGGAGATATTATACCCAGCTGACCTGCTTCTGCCGCCAAGAAGGCCTGGCTCGAGGTGGCGGAGGAGCTGAGCAGCAGGAGCATGGTGGCAAGGTCATGGGTACAGTACAGGAAACGCTTTACTGACCTAACCAGGTCAGGGAAAGTGAGTACAGTTACTGATTCACCCACACCCTGAGGTGTACATTACCCCCCCCAACCCCAGCTCACTTTGTCTTGCCAAGCCTACTCCATCACATCACTCCTCACTCCCACTTAAGTCTCATTATCAACTTACCTTCACTTTCTGTGCACTTCCTCACCTCCCCATTTGTGAACCCACCACTCCCACTCACCCCAATCCTGATGAAAGTGATGACTCTGTCTGATACTCATCCTCTGATGCATCTCACTCATTGTCAGCCTCACCCAAAGTGACGTATCCATCAGGTGACCACTTCACTCACGTCTGTTTTTTCTCCCCTTGTAGGAGAAGAGAGTGCAAAATGCACAGGAGAGAAGTCGGACTGGAGGGGCCCACCACAAATAGTGGCCCTGACAGATGCAGAGGAGGAGGCGTTAGATCTCAGCCGCATGGTTGAATGCCTGGCCGTTGGAGACGGAGAGACTGGCAACCCGCAAGCGGCTGGTGACAGACCTTTAACATCCCTCACACACTTTGTGAATTGAAGTTATCAATGATTGATCTGTTGCACACCTCAGTATGGTCATTGAAAACTGACTTCTGCGATGATTGTTAATATCGGTTTATGTTGTCTTCCAGGGTCTTCAAGTATCGGTGAGGAGGCAGGCACCATGGAAGAAGACAATTCCTCAGAGGAGATCCATTCTGGGAACCTGGTCACATGCCATAAGGCAGCACCGGCAGTCTGATCACATGATATAAGACAACACCGGGAATCTGGTCACATGACAAGACAACACTGGGAATCTGGTCACATGACATAAAGCAGCACCCAACTCCTAGAGGCAACACAGAGAATAGCAAGACTTATCCCCAGGCTTAGTGGGATGAACTACGAGATATGATTAGATAAGAAAGGACTTCAAAAAAAATTTTTTTATTCATTCTCAGGATCTGGGCATCGCTGGCAAGGCCAGCATTTTATTGCCCATCCTTAATTGCCGTGTGGAAGTAGACATTTTATGGTGGGTCTGAGAAAATAAGTCCCTGGAATGAACTTGAATCAGTCTCATCTGAGACATCTTCTTCGACAGCATCTCTGAAACCCGCAACCTCCACCACCTAGAAGGATAAGGGCAGCAGGCACATGGGAACACCACCACCACCAAGTTCCCCTCCGAGTCACACACCATCCTGACTTGGAAATATATCCCCATTCCTTCATCGTCCCTGGGTCAAAATCCTGGACCTCCACTGAGGGAGCACCTTCACCTCACGGACTACAGCAGTTCAAGGAGGCATCTCACACCCACCTTTTCAAGGGCAACTAGGGATGAGCAATAAATGTGAACTTGCCAGCATCAGCAACATCCCAGGAACAAATAAATAAAAATGACACATTCCATTGACACCTGGGTCACAGCACCAATAACTCAGCTGACCCATTCACACTGGATTGCTGCAATTGTTTCTCATGGTATACTCACTGTGATTGAAGAGTTTTAGTATTCAGCTGAGCTATTATGCTGGATTTCAAATGAATGTGTAACCCCATCCCAAGAATGGCATTGTAAAAAAATATTTTAAACTCATAAACACAGTAAACCAAGTCCTGCCCCAAATTCCTCCTCCTGACCCATGTCAAGCTAAAACAAATCATAGGAGTTTTGGGATTAATAAATCACGGACAAAATATTCTACCTTTTTGTCACAGGAACCTTTTGAAAGTTTCTAAGTTATATCCTGGAGTAGAGAAAGCAAAGTCAGAACAATACTTTTACACCAAGGCAGCAGGACAAGAGGTCACATATTCAGGGTTGTGAAAGGTGAGTTTAGGGCAGACGTCAGAAAGCATTTTGTGAGGCTGAGCAGCTTGGCTCAGTTAGTAGGACTCCTGCCTCTGAGGTTGTGGATTCAAGTCCCACTCCAGACATTTGAGCTCATAATCTAGGTTGACACTTCAGTGTAGTACTGAGGGAATTCTGCACTGTTGGAGGTGCCATCTTTCAGTTAAAACTAAGGCCCCTGCGTGGAGTGGATGTAAAAGATCCCATTGAACTATTCAAAGAAAGAGCAGGGCAGGACAGCATTTATCCCTCAATCTACACCTCCAAAAATAGCGCACAAATTGGCTGCTGCATTTGCCCATATAATGTAATAAACTGGATAGCCCTGTGGTGAAGGATAGAATACTAGAGCCTGGTCTTCAGTTGCTTCCAAGCCTTTATTCACAGAGATCCAGATTACACCCACCACACTCTTGATCAGCTCTCTTATAAAAGGATACAAGAGAGTTCCCAATTGATACGCACTATCTGGATACAATTAACACTAATTGATATAAATCATATGGATACAATTAACATATAACAACAGTGACTACACTTCTAAAGTAATTCAGTGGCTGTGAAGTGTTTTGGGACATCCTGAGGATGTGAAAGGTGTTATATAAATGTGTAAAAGTTCTTTGTTTCTTTACATAGATGGAAAGGAAATCGAACAGGTTTCCAGTGAGGTCGGTTGAGGCCTGGACTTGTTTAAGAAGCAGCGAGATGCTATAATGGGAAGACAGTAGGCGCGCTGTTCTAAAAGGATGTGTTCAAGTGGGTCAAAAGGTTATCTTCATTCAAACCTATCTTGTGACCTATTTTCTGCCAGCCTGTGATGCAAACCAATCTGTGCAGCTGATATTCCGATACAACCAGGTCTTTATTCTCTTCTGAACATTCATCGCGTTGGAACTGCTTTTGGCCTCCTTCTCCAAAGTCTTGAAAGGACAAAGAAATGTTTGTTCAGTGCAAGTTTTGATTGAGTTTTGGTTATAACTTTATGTTTAGCATTGCCTGAAGGCTCAGCTGATAAGGATGACCACAGAGACCACAAAGTGCCAGGCTCGATCCCCAGTCTGTGCGGAGTTAGCTGATTTTAGCCTAGGTGGCAGTGGGGATGTTAGTGCCCTGGGCTAGGAAATGGGAAATAGACCAGCTCTCCCACTCCCGATCACTATCTAAAGACTTCTGCGTGTGTGCGAGGACGCTGGGTGAGGCAAGGATTGAGTAGAGCGATTAAAAAAGAAAGACTTGGATTTATAGAGCAGCTTTCATGATCCCAGGAAATGAAGTACTTTTGAAGTGTAGTCACTGTTGTAATGTAGCCAATCGATGGTCACTATCTGAGGTCACACATGAAGAGTGGTGGCTTAGGTGAGGTAACTGAAGGGTGACCAGCGTCTGTGAAGCTGAATACCAGTGCCTTTATAGACTCATAGAATCATATAGCACAGAAGGAGGCCATTCAGCCCATCGTGCCCATGCTGGCTCTTTGAAAGCACTCTTTAGCATAGAAGATAGCGAGAAAAGCATAAAAAAAAGATGAGCTCAATGGTGTCTGGACGACAAACTCCCATAATGGCTCAGTGGCTGAATGTTCCATGTAGTCTGGTATGGACCCATTTCGATCTGGATGGTCCTAAATTTGATACTGGCCTGCGCTGAGTTAGCTGATCTGAGTCTGATTTTATACAGCAATGAGATAAATCATCAATTAATCTGTTTTAGTGATGTTGTTTGAGGGATAAACATTGGCCAAGGCCACTGGGAGAATTCCCTTGCTTTTCTTCAAAATAGCGCCATGGGATCTTTTACAGCACCTTCCCCAGTGCAGCACTCCAGTGCAGTGTAGTCCAGAACAAGGGGGCATAATCTTAAAATTAGAACTAGGCCATTCAAGGGTGATGCCAGGAAACATTTCTTTACACAAAGGGGAGTGGAAATCTGGAATTTCTCTTCCCCCAGAAAGCTGTTGAGACAGGGGGTCAATTGAAAATTTCAAAACTGAGATTGAAAGATTTTTGTTAATTTTTTTTATTATTCGTTCATGGGATGTGGGATTCGCTGGCGAGGCCAGCATTTATTGCCCATCCCTAATTGCCCTTGAGAAGGTGGTGGTGAGCCGCCTTCTTGAACCACTGCCGTCCGTGTGGTGAAGGTTCTCCCATAGTGCTGTTAGGAAGGGAGTTCCAGGATTTTGACCCAGTGACGATGAAGGAACGACGATATATTTCCAAGTCGGGATGGTCTGTGACTTGGAGGGGAACATGCAGGGGGTGTTGTTCCCATGTGCCTGCTGCTCTTGTCCTTCTAGGTGGTAGAGGTTGCGGGTTTGGGAGGTGCTGTCGAAGAAGCCTTGGCGAGTTGCTGCAGTGCATCCTGTGGATGGTACACACTGCAGCCACAGTGCGCCGGTGGTGAAGGGAGTGAATGTTTAGGGTGGTGGATGGGGTGCCAATCAAGCGGGCTGCTTTGTCCTGCATGGTGTCGAGCTTCTTGAGTATTGTTGGAGCTGCAGTCATCCAGGCAAGTGGAGAATATTCCATCACACTCCTGACTTGTGCCTTGTAGATGGTGGAAAGGCTTTGGGAAGTCAGGAGGTGAGTCACTCGCTGCAGATTACCCAGCCTCTGACTTGCTCTTGTAGCCACAGTATTTATATGGCTGGTCCAGTTAGGTTTCTGGTCAATGGTGACCCCCAGGATGTTGATGGTGGGGGATTCGGCGATGGTAATGCCGTTGAATGTCAAGGGGAGGTGGTTAGACTCTCTCTTGTTGGAGATGGTCATTGCCTGGCACTTGTCTGGCGCGAATGTTACTTGCCACTTATCAGCCCAAGCCTGGATGTTTTCCAGGTCTTGCTGCATGCGAGCTTGCACTGCTTCATTATTTGAGGGGTTGTGAATGGATCTGAACACTGTGCAATCATTAGCAAACATCCACATTTCTTACCTTATGATGGAGGGAAGATCATTGATGAAGCAGCTGAAGATGGTTGGGCCTAGGACACTGCCCTGAGGAACTCCTGCAGTAATGTCCTGGGGCTGAGATGATTGGCCTCCAACAACCACTGCCATCTTCCTTTGTGCTAGGTATGACTCCAGCCACTGGAGAGTTTTCCCCCTGATTCCCATTGACTTCAATTTTACTAGGGCTCCTTGGTGCCACACTCGGTCAAATGCTGCCTTAATGTCAAGGGCAGTCACTCTCACCTCACCTCTGGAATTCAGCTCCTTTGTCCATGTTTGGACCAAGGCTGTAATGAGGTCTGGAGCCGAGTGGTCCTGGCGGAACCCAAACAGAACATCAGTGAGCAGGTTATTGGTGAGGACGTGACACTTGATAGCACTGTCGACGACACCTTCCATCACTTTGCTGATGATTGAGAGTAGACTGATGGAGTGGTAATTGGCCGGATTGGATTTGTCCTGCTTTTTGTGAACAGGACATACCTGGGCAATTTTCCACATTGTTGGGTAGATGCCAATGTTGTAGCTGTACTGGAACAGCTTGGCTAGGGGCGCAGCCCTTAGGCAAGGGTATTAAGGGTTACAGAACCAACGGGGGTAGATGGAGTTAAGATACAGATCAGCCATGATCTAATTGAATGGTGGAACAGGCTTGAGGGGCTGAATGGCCACTCCTGTTCCTATGTTCCGTCAGTACTGCACTGGAGTGTCAGCCTAGATTATGTACTCTAGATCTGCAGTGGGACCTGAACCCACAATCTATCTGACTAAGAAGTAATAGTGCTGCCACTGAGCCGAGGCTGACCCTTTACCTTGGTGGTCCGAGGACTAGAATGTCAATCTGCAGCCTCTCCCCACCTTACATTCTCTGATAATGGCAACAGAGGCTTACCTCACAGATTGAGACGCTCCCATTTAGGGTACATGTGGCCAAGATGTCTGAATCCCAAAAGAGTCCAGCTGGCATATCAACAGTGGTCTGGGGAACCCAGTTAAACTTTCAGGCTCTGGGCCAGGGTCTGTGTCATCTATGAATGGGGAGGAACACAGTCTCTTCCCATGTTTCAAGGTACAACTCAGGTGTTGGGAATACAATAGCGTGGTATTGGTTCGATGCTTAATTGAAGTGTACAAACAAACAGCTGACATTCTAAGTCAACCTTTTCTCCATCTGCATGAATGGATGGTCCATCCAGTATTGACTTAAAATATCTGTAAGGCCTAGGTTACCTTGAAATGAATCTGTTTGCAACAGAAAATAACAACTAGTGACATTAAGTTAGGAGGGACAGTAAGTACTGCATATGGGAGCAGGAAGTTCCAAAGGGACACAAACAGATTAAGTGAGTGAGCAAAATTGTGGCAAATGGATTTCAATGTGGCCAAGTGTGAGGTCATCCACTTTGGACCCAAGAAAGATAAAACAGAGTATTTTCTAAATGGTGAGAAACTAGGAACTGTAGAGGAGCAGAGAGATTTGGGAGCCCAAATCATTAAAAGTTGGTAGGCAGGTACAAAAAATAATTTAAAAGGGTAATGGAACATTGGCCTTTATCTCAAGGGGGCTGGATTATAAAGGGGAGGAAGTTATGCTTCAGTTATATAAAGCCTTGGTCAGACTGTATCTGGAGTACTGAGTTCAGTTTTGGGCACCGCACCTCAGGAAAGATATATTGGCCTTGGAGGGGGTGCAGCGCAGAGTCACCAGAACGATTCTCGGGGGTAAGAGGGTTAAATTATAAGGACAGTTTGCATAGTCTTGAGTATACGAATTTGAAGGGTGATGTGTGAGGTCATCCACTTTGGACTTAAGTATTTTCTAAATGGCAAGAAGCTAGGAACTGTGGAGGAGCAGAGAGATTTAGGGGTCCATGTACAGAAATCACTAATAGCTAATGGACAGTTGTAAAAAGTTAAAATTAAAGCACTATATCTGAATGCACAGAGCATTCGTAACAAGATAGACGAATTCATGGCATAAATAGAGATAAATGGGTTTGATCTACTGTGATGTCGTTGCAGGGTGACCAAGGTTGGGAACTAAATATTCCAGGGCAATTGACTTTTAGAAAAGTTGGCAAAATGGAAAAGGAGGTGGGAGTAGCCCTGATAATAAAGGATAAGATAAAGACAGTAATGAGAAAGGATCTTAGCTCAGAAGATCAGGAAATAGAATCAGTCTGGGTGGAGATAAGAAATAACAAGGGGCAGAAAACATTGGTGGGAGTAGTTTACAGGCCCCCTGACAGTAGTTATAATGTTGGACAGAGTATAAATCAGGAAATAAGAGGAGCTTTTTACAATTGTAATGCAATAATCGTGGGGGTCTTTAATCTTCATATAGACTGGGCAAATCAAATTGGCAAAAGTAGTTTGGAGGACGTGTTCATGGAATGCATTCGAGACAGTTTCCTACAGCAATATGTCGAGGAACCAACCAGGGAACAGGCTATTTTAGATCTAGTTTTGTGTAATAAGACAAGGTAAATTAGTAATCTTATAGTTAAGGGTCCTCTGGGGCAGAGTGATCATAATATGATAGAATTTCACTTTGAGTTTGAGAGTGATGTAGGAAATTAGAGTCTAAAAATTTAAACAAAGCCAATTTTGTAGGTATGAGGGTCAAGTTGGTTAAGATAGATTGGGAAATTAGGTTAAAAGATATGATAGATACGTAATGGTGAACAATTAAAAAAAATAATTCTCAATGAATATACATTCCCTTGAGGAATAAAAACTCCATGGGAAAAGTGATCCAACTGTGGCGAACTCGAGAAGTTAAGGATAGTATTAGATTAAAAGAAGAGGCTTATAATGTTGCCAAAAAGAGCAGTGAGCCTGAGGATTGGGAGCGTTTTAGAAATCAGCAAAGGATGACCAAGAAATTGATAAAGAGGAAGAAAATTGATTATGAGAGTAAACTAGCAAGAAATATAAAAAACAGATTGTAAGAGCTTCTACAAGTATGTAAAAAGGAAGAGAGTAGCGAAAGTAAACGTGGGTCCCTTGGAGGCTGAGACAGGAGAAATTATAATGGGAAATAAGGAAATGGCAGAGACTTAAATAAATATTTTGTGTGTGTCTTCACAGTAGAAGACACAAAAAACATACCAGAAATAGTGGGGAACCAAGGGGCTAATGAGAGTGAGGAACTTAAAGCAATTAATATTTGTAAAGAGTACTGGAAACATTAATGGGACTAAAAGCCGACAAATTCCCTGGATCTGATAGCCTACATCCTAGGGTTTTAAAAGAGGTGGCTGCAGAGATAGTGGATGCATTGGTTATGATTTTCCAGAATTCCCTAGATTCTAGAATAGTTCCAGTAGATTGGAAGGTAGCAAATGTAACCCCGCTATTCAAGAAAGGAAGAAGCGAGAATACAGGGAACTACAGGCCAGTTAGCCTGACATCAGTACTAGTGAAAATGCTAGAATCTGTTATTAAGGACATAGCAACAGGGCACTTAGAAAACCATAATATGATTAGGCAGAGTCAACACAGTTTTATGAAAGGGAAATCGTGTTTGACAAATCTATTAGAGCTTTTTGAGGATGTAACTTGCAGGGTAGATAAAGGGGTACCAGTGGATGTTGTATATTTGGATTTTCAAAAGGCATTCGATAAGGTGCCACATAAAAAGTTGTTACACAAGATAATGGCTCATGGGGTTGGGCATAATATATTAGCATATATAGAGGATTGGTTAACAGACAGAAAACAGAGAGTAGGGATAAACGGGTCACTTTCGGGTTGGCAGATTGTAACTAGTGGGGTGCCGCAAGGATCAGTGCTTGGGTCTCAGCTGTTTACCATATATATCAATGACTTAGATGAGGGCACCAAGTGTAATGTATCCAAGTTTGCTGATGATACAAAGCTAGGTGGGAAAGTAACCTGTGAGGAGAATGCAAAGAGTCTGCAAAGGGATAGAGACAGGTTAAGTGAGTGGGCAAGAAGGTGGCAGATGGAGAATAATGTGGGGAAATGTGAAATTATCCACTTTGGTAGGAAGAATAGAAAAACAGAATATTTTTTAAAAGGTCAGAGACTAAGAAATGTTGGCAGTCAGAGGGATTTGGCTGTCCTTGTATATGAATCACAGAAAGTTAATTTGCAGGTACAGCAAGTAATTAGGGAGGCAAATGGTAAGTTAGTCTTTATTGCAAGGGGGTTGGAGTATAAGAGTAAGGAGATCTTGCTGCAATTATATAGGGCTCTGGTGAGACCTCACCTGGAGTTCTGTGTACAGTTTTGGTCTCCTTACCTGAGGAAGGATATACTTGCCTTAGAAAGGGTGCAACAAAGGTTCACTAGATTGATTCCTGGGATGAGAGGGTTGTCCTATGAGGAGAGATTGAGTAGAATGGGCCTATATTCTCTGGAGTTTAGAAGAATGAGGGGTGATCTTAATAAAACATATCAGAGGGCTTGACAGGTTAGATGCTGAGAGGCTGTCTTCCCTGGCTGGAGTGTGTAGAACTAGAGGTCATAGTCTCAAGATTTGAGGTTAGGATCAGATCAGCCATGATCTTATTGAATGGCGGAGCAGGCTCAAGGGGCCGATTGGCCTACTCCTGCTCCTATTTCTTATGTTCTTATAAGGAGTCAGCTATTTAGGACCGAGATGAGGAAAAGTTTCTTCACTCAGAGGGTTGTGAATCTTTGGAATTCTCTACCCCAGAGGGCTGTGGATGCTGAGTCATTGAATATATTCAAGCCTGAGATCGATGATATTTGGACACTAAGGAAATCAAGGGATATGGGGATCGGGCAGGAAAGTGGAGTTGAGGTTGAAGATCAGCCATGATTTTATTGAATGGCGGAGCAGGCTCGAGGGGCCCTATGGCCTACTCCTGTTCCTATTTCTTATGTTCTTATGACTGGTACGAAAAGTAACTAAAAAGCCTAATGGAATGTTGGCATTTATAGAGAGAAACTATTTCATCTGGTGGGGGAGCCCAGAACTAGGGGGCATAACCTTAAAATTAGAACAAGGCCATTCAGGGGTGATGTCAGGAAGCACTTCCTCACACAAAGGGTAGTGGAAATTTGGAACTCTCTCCCCCAAAAAGCTGTTGAGGCTGGGAGTCAATTGAAAATTTCAAAAATTACATTGACAGATTTTTGTTGGGTAAGGGATGTTAGGGGATATGGAACCAAGGTGGGTAGGTGGAGTTGAGGGACAGATCAGCCATAATCTAATTGAATGATGGAACAGGCTCAAGGGGCTGATTGGCCCCCTCCTGTTCCTATGTTCCTATCTGTGACCCGGGACCCTCTTCCAGATAAGGAACTGACCACTGTGTGTCCCACCTCATTCCCTTCAAAACATTCGATTTCCCTCGCATTGCCCCTCTGTGATCTGCATGCGTCTCTCACCGGGTGCAGGCTGACAGTGTGTCTCAGCTGGTCGGTATAACCATGTCTCTCTTTCCACTCGTTCCTCAGCTTTCCTCTGAGGCCACAAAATGACTGGATCACTGAACCAGCTGATTCAGTGTTCTGCACTCCTAGTCAAGCAACGATACACTTAAATCGATCGGAACAGCCTCCAACGACTGATCTCTTACCATTAACTGACTTTGTTAGTTATAACATGTTACATTTTCCGACCTACCACAATGTCCAAATAACCCTCAATTCTATTGCTAGTTTGATGTAAGTGCCCTTATGGGCTCTCCGTAACCATTTACCTTTCTGCCCGTACACTTCTGGTGTCAAATCATAAGCAGTGAGAATCACTCGTTCTACAATTTCAGTCAGATCCACTTGAGAAAACTGCTTTACCGTGAAGTTTGTAAACAATTTTACAACACCAAGTTATAGTCCAACAATTTTATTTGAAATTCACAAGCTTTCGGAGGCTTCCTCCTTCCTCAGGTGAATGTTGTGGAAATTAAATCCTCGAACCCTTCGCATTTATAAATCACAGAACAATACCTGGTGACTACAAGGCCACCGAATGTGACCTTTTAGGTAACACCTCTCTATCTGCACACTGTGATTGCCGTGGCAACGGGCAGTTGTAAAGACTGTCTGTAATCACCAGGTATTGTTCTGTGATTTATAAATGCGAAGGGTTCGAGGATTTCATTTCCACATTCACCTGAGGAAGGAGGAAGCCTCCGAAAGCTTGTGAATTTCAAATAAAATTGTCGGACTATAACTTGGTGTTGTAAAATTGTTTACAATTGTCAACCCCAGTCCATCACCGGCATCTCCACATCATGGTTACCGTGAAGTGACAGCGCCAGTGCCAGCCTCTCTACCAAATTCCTTTCACAGTAAACTTTCTCTGACTACCTTCATTGGCATTTTTACCTAGCGGCTTTGTAGAATCATGGTCTGTTACGGCACAGAAGGAGGCCATTTGGCCCATCCTGCCTGTGCCGGCTTTTTGAAAGAGCAATCCGATTAGTCTCACTCCCCTGCACTTTCCCCATAGCCCTGCAAGTTTTTCCTTGTCAAGTATTTATCCAATTCTCTTTTGAAAGTTATTATTGAATCTGCTTCCACCGCCCTATTAGGCAGTGCATTCCAGATCATAACAACTCACTGCGTTAAAACGTTTCTCCTCATCTCCCCTCTGGTTCTGTTGCCAATTATCTTAAATCCATGTCCTTTGGTTACCAACCCTTCTGCCACTGGAAACAGTTTCTCCTTATTTACTCTATCAAAACCGTTCATAATTTTGAACACCTATATTAAATCTCCCATTAACCATATTGGCTCCCTTAGCCTTGCTCAAAAGCCTGGGCGTTAAGTTGATATTTTGCCCATGGCTATCAATTTGTCAGCTGAAGAGAGTTGCCAACTAGGCCTATGCCTGTAATTCCCAGCATGTAAAAGTCTGAGCATGCATATGATTCTCTCAGTGTACAACTTGAAGCGTGTCTTTCCCTATGTGGTAACAGGATTTCTGTTAGGAGGTTATCTTCCCAAATGATTTGATAACAAGCTGTCTATTAAAAATTTTTCAGGTAAAGTTTTCACTTTAAACTATTATTAAATGTCCAATATTTTACTTTTGAGGGAGAGATAGAGACTCTTATAGACAAAGGCAGTGACTATGGCACTCGTGCTTTCTTTTGTTTGTAATGAAAGAAAGAAAGAAAGGACTTGCATTTATACAGCACCTTTGATGACCTCAAGATGTCCCAAAGTGCTTTACGGCCAATAAAATACTTTTGAAGTGTAGTCACTGTTGTAATGCAGGAAACGCGGCAGCCAATTTGCCCAAAGCAAGATCCCACAAACAGCGATAAGATAATGACTAGGCAATCTGTTTTGGTGATTTTGATTGAAAATTCAAGAACAATATTTTTTTAATGGAAAATTTATTAATTCTTCTCGATGGAAGTGTCAAAGCGTCTCTTTCCGCTGTAACAGGATTTCTGAGTTTCCTTGTTTTTCCAAATGATTTGAAAACTAGGTGGCAGATGAATTTAGAAAGCTGTTTGAATAAAAGTTCCACAAAACAATTATTTCAACTGAAATAAAATACCCATGGCCCATTGCCTCCCATCTTCTTTTCTCGATCTCTGGCCTCCCAGTTCTCCTCCTGACTCTTTTCCTCCCAGCACTTAGCATTATGCAAGATGTCCTCAAGCAAATGTTGTCACTTTTAGATCACGATCTGGCCCTGTCCCTGCCACACTTTGTACTGCCCACATAAATTTCTGCACCACATTGTTTTTTCTGCTTTCACTCCTGCTACTGTACCCCACCCTTTGTGCTCAGCTCCAGACTGCCATTTACAGGCAAGGGAGTAGTTTTTTAAAAAAATTCGTTCATGGGATGAAGGCATCGCTGGCGAGGCCGGCATTTATTGCCCATCCCTAATTGCCCTTGAGAAGGTGGTGGTGAGCCGCCTTCTCGAACCGCTGCAGTCCATGTGGTGAAGGTTCTCCCACAGTGCTGTTAGGAAGGGAGTTCCAGGATTTTGACCCAGCGACGATGAAGGAACGGCGATATATTTCCAAATCGGGATGGTGAGTGACTTGGAGGGGAACGTGCAGGTGGTGTTGTTCCCATGTACCTGCTGCTCTTGTCCTTCTAGGTGGTAGAGGTCGTGGGTTTGGGAGGTGCTGTCGAAGAAGCCTTGGCGAGTTGCTGCAGTGCATCCTGTGGATGGTACACACTGCAGCTACTGTGCGCCAGTGGTGAAGGGAGTGAATGTTTAGGGTGGTGGATGGGGTGCCAATCAAGTGGGCTGCTTTGTCCTGGATGGTGTCGAGCTTCTTGAGTGTTGTTGGAGCAGCACTCATCCAGGCAAGTGGAGAGTATTCCATCACACTCCTGACTTGTGCCTTGTAGATGGTGGAAAGGCTTTGGGGAGTTAGGAGGTGAGTCACTCGCCGCAGAATACCCAGCCTCTGGCCTGCTCGTGTAGCCACAGTATTTATATGGCTGGTCCAGTTAGGTTTCTGGTCAATGGTGACCCCCAGGATGTTGATGGTGGGGGATTCGGCGATGGTAATGCCGTTGAATGTCAAGGGGAGGTGGTTAGATTCTCTCTTGTTGGAGATGGTCATTGCCTGGCACTTTTCTGGCGCGAATGTTACTTGCCACTTATCAGCCCAAGCCTGGATGTTGTCCAGGTCTTGCTGCATGCGGGCACGGACTGCTTCATTATCTGAGGGGTTGCGAATGGAACTGAACACTGTGCAATCATCAGCGAACATCCCCATTTCTGACCTTGTGATGGAGGGAAGGTCATTGATGAAGCAGCTGAAGATGGTTGGGCCTAGGACACTGCCTTGAGGATCTCCTGCAGCAATGTCCTGGGGCTGAGATGATTGGCCACCAACAACCACTACCATCTTCCTTTATGCTAGGTATGACTCCAGCCACTGGAGAGTTTTCCCCCTGATTCCCATGGACTTCAATTTTACTAGGGCTCCTTGGTGCCACACTCGGTCAAACGCTGCCTTGATGTCAAGGGCAGTCACTCTCACCTCACCACTGGAATTCAGCTCTTTTGTCCATGTTTGGACCAAGGCTGTAATGAGGTCTGGAGCCGAGTGGTCCTGGCGGAACCCAAACTGAGCATCGGTGAACAGGTTATTGGTGAGTAAGTGCCGCTTGATAGCACTGTCGACGACACCTTCCATCACTTTGCTGATGATCGAGAGTAGACTGATGGGGCGGTAATTGGCCGGATTGGATTTGTCCTGCTTTTTGTGATCAGGACATACCTGGGCAATTTTCCACATTGTCGGTTAAATGCCAGTGTTGTAACTGTACTGGAACAGCTTGGCTAGAGGTGCTGCTAGTTCTGGAGTACAAGTCTTCAGCACTACAGCCGGGATGTTGTCGGGGTCCATAGCCTTTGCTGTATCCATTGCACTCAGCCATTTCTTGATATCACGTGGAGTGAATCGAATTGGCTGAAGACTGGCTTCTGTGATGGTGGGGATATCGGGAGGCGGCCAAGATGGATCATCCACTCGGCACTTCTGGCTGAAGATGTTTGCAAATGCTTCAGCCTTGTCTTTTGCACTCACGTGCTGGACTCCGCCATCGTTGAGGATGGGGATGTTTACAGAGCCTCCTCCTCCCGTTAGTTGTTTAATTGTCCACCACCATTCACGACTGGATGTGGCAGGACTGCAGAGCTTTGATCTGATCCGTTGGTTGTGGAATCGCTTAGCTCTGTCTATAGCATGTTGCTTCCGCTGTTTAGCATGCATGTAGTCCTGAGCTGTGGTTCACCAGGTTGGCATCTCATTTTTAGGTACCCCTGGTGCTGCTCCTGGCATGCTCTTCTACACTCCTCATTGAACCAGGGTTGATCCCCTGGCTTGTTAGTAATGGTAGAGTGAGGAATATGCCAGGCCATGAGGTTACAGATTGTGCTGGAATACAATTCTTCTGCTGCTGATGGCCCACAGCGCCTCATGGATGCCCAGTTTTGAGCTGCTAGATCTGTTCTGAATCTATCCCATTTAGCACGGTGGTAGTGCCACACAACACGTTGGATGATGTCCTCAGTGCGAAGACGGGACTTCATCTCCACGAGGACTGTGCGGTAGTCACTCCTACCAATACTGTCATGGACAGATGCATCTGCGACAGGTAGATTGGTGAGGACGAAGTCAAGTAAGTTTTTCCCTCGTGTTGGTTCGCTCACCACCTGCTGCAGGCCCAGTCTAGCAGCTATGTCCTTCAGGACTCGGCCAGCTCGGTCAGTAGTGGTGCTACCGAGCCACTCTTGGTGATGGACATTGAAGTCCTCCACCTAGAATACATTCTGTGCCCTTGCTACCCTCAGTGCTTCCTCCAAGTGGTGTTCAACATGGAGGAGGACTGATTCATCAGCTGAGGGAGGGCGGTAGGTGGTAATCAGCAGGAGGTTTCCTTGCCCATGTTTGACCTGATGCCATGAGATTTCATGGGGTCCAGAGTCAATGTTGAGGTCTCCCAGGGCCACTCCCTCCTGACTGTATATCACTGTACCGCCACCTCTGGTGGGTCTGTCCTGCCGGTGGGACAGGACATACCCAGGGATGGTGATGGAAGAGTCTGGGACGTTGGCTGAAAGGTATGATTCTGTGAGTATGGCTATGTCAGGCTGTTGCTTGACTGGTCTGTGGGACAGCTCTCCCAATTTTGGCACAAGTCCCCAGATGTTAGTGAGGAGGACTTTGCAGGGTCGACTGGGCTTAGTTTGCCTTTGTCGTGTCCGGTGCCTGGTGGTCCGATGCCGGGTGATCCGTCCGGTTTTATTCTTATTGTGACATTTTTAGCGAGATTTTTTACAACTGAGTGGCTTGCTGGGCCATTTCAGAGGGCAATTAAGAATCAACCACATTGCTGTGGGTTTGGAGTCACATATAGGTCAGACCGGGTAAGGACGGCAGGTTTCCTTCCCTAAAGGATATTAGTGAACCAGATGGGTTTTTACAACAATCCGGTAGTTTCATGGCCACCATTACTGATACTGGTATTTTAATTCCAGATTTTATTTAATTAAACTAATTTAAATTCCCCAACTGCCGTGGCGGGATTTGAACTCATGACTCCGGATTATTAGTCCTGGCCTCTGGATTATTAGTCCAGTAACATAATCACTATGCGACCCCTGAGTAGTCTCTGAGTCATTATGGTGGTTCTTTTTGAAGGGACAGGAGCCACCAATAATATTTACACTCCCCCCTCCAAGGTCATTTACTAACCCTTCTCCCCCGCTGAGGTGGTTTACACCTCCTCATTGAGGTACTTTTCCAACTGCCGCAACTGCTCCCCAAAGTAGTTTTCCTCCCTCCCCCATTGAGGTAGTTACCTACTGTTCCCACCTGAGGTAGTTAGATAGCACCCCTTGCTGTGGTATTTTTCTAGACACCCCAATACCACTGCGGTAGTTTATCCTCCGCTATCTCCCCCCACTGAGATAGTTTCTCAGCTTCCCCTCCCCGAGATAATTCCCCAACCTTTGTCTCCTGTCCTCCACCCCATCCCTTAACTCTCCCCATACTCCACCTCCTTCTCCCCATTCCCTTTCTCTTCCCCATCCTCTTATCATCTCTACATGGTTCTGATGTGGATGTAATTTTGATGTGGAACATTTATTCAAACAGCTTTCTACATTCGTCTGCCATTTTGCTTTCAAATCATTTAGAAAAACAAAGAAACTCAGAAATCTGGTTAATGTAGAAAGGGGATGATAATTGATAAACTAGTCAAAATTAGAGAGGATCCATGTCCAGATGGATTGCATCTGCACATACTAAAAGAAGCAAGGCAAGGGAAGAGATAACATTATTTTTTTTTATATATAATGTATAACATTAAGAAAAGAGTAGTGCCAGAGGACTGGCGGACAGCTAATGTTATTCCTATATTCAAAAAGGGACTGGAGAAGGTGCAAAAAAGATTTACAAAATGATCCTAGAACTGAGAGGTTATAACCATCAGGAAATACTGAACAGGCTGGGGCTCTTTTCTCTAGAAAAGAGAAGGCTGAGGGGTGACGTGATAGAGGCCTTTAAGATTATGAAGGGGTTTGATAGGGTAAACGTGGAGAAGATGTTTCCACTTGTGGGGGAGACCAAAACTAAAGGTCAAAAATATAAGATAGTCACTAATAAATTCAATAGAGAATTCGGGAGAAACTTCTTTACCCAGAGAGTGGTTAGAATGTGGAACTCGCTACCACAAGGAATAGTTGAGGCAAATAGCATTGATGCATTTAAGGGAAGCTAGATAAACACATGAGGGTGAAAAGAATAGGATATGTTGATAGGGTTAGATAAAGTAGGGAGGGTGGAGCATAATTACTGGCTTAGACCAGTTGAGCCGAATGGCCTGTTTCTGGGCTGTACATTCTATGCACCTCCCTGCCACTTCATCTCTTCACCTCACTCTCCTCCCCTTTCCCATGCCCATCCCACTTCTTTGCCACCTGTCCCCCTGTTCACTCACCTTCTGCCTGTCACATCTCTTTCCTCTCTTCCCACTATCGCTCTCCCTTTCTCCCCATCCTCCTCTCCTGACCCGCTCCTCTTTGCCATCTTCTCCTCTTCCCAGTCTCCTCCCCATGTCCTCTTTCATTCTCCTTCCCCTTGACCTCTTCTTTATCCCTTGCCCATTCTCCCCCTTGTCCCTCCTTCATCTCCCTCCTCCCAATCCCTTCCTACTCTCTCCCTCCCACTGTACCTCTCTTTGCCTCCTCCCCAATTCCCCCTCCCCTGCCTGGATCCAATTATTCTCCTGAGGACTGCATTTCAACCTTCCTCCTTGTGTACAACACCATAGGAGATTGACTAGTGTTTTAAAAAACTAAAAGGCTATTTTAGGCCTGGAAAATCGGCCTTCAGCTTTTTGGAGCTGGAGATTTAGGGGCTGATTTTCGGATGGCCGAGCGGGTGCGCTGGGGGTGGGGGGTCTCCTAAAATGGCAGAATCCCACAGCGGGTTTGGAGCCCGGCTCCAACCCGCTTACTTCCGGGTTCCCCAGTGACGCATTCGGGTGCGTGCGCAGCTCCCGCATACGGAACTCCCAACGGCAATTAAAGCCAGTGGGATGCTGCTTTAGATAGTTAGGTAGATACTTGAGGTACTTGACAGACCTCACTGACTGGAGATTTTAGCAGGGGTGTGATTTTGAAGGATCCTCAGCATGTTTCCCGTGCTGTGGGAAACACTCCCTGTTGGAGCAGACGTGTTTCAGCCATTAGGCAGTGGGAGATGCAAAGGATTATTTGACAGGTGGGGGGAAAACCTCATTTATTGCAGCAGGGCACTCTGTTATTTCAGACAAAGTTTTGGCTGCAACATCTTTGTCTTTCCACTCAAAATTCTTAATTTATACCCTAAACTCTGCTGTGCAAACACATTTACCTACTTTGTGGACCCCCTCAAACTCACACTGTCAGGATAGGAGGGCGCTATGGCTGCATTCATCATTTCATCTGAGGACGAGCAACATCACCAGCCTCGCCAGGCACGGTGTCCACCTCCGCCATGTGGAGCTCCACAACACAGTGCTGCACCACAGGCACCCGCACAACAGCACGGAAGGCAACAACAGAGAGAGCTACGTCGCAGGAGGCACTACCCTCGCCATAGGGTCTACAGACCGAGGCTCAGCTTCCTGGACCTCTCTGAGGAGCAGTGCATACGGAGGCTCAGACTCAGTCGCCAGGTAGTCGCGGACATCTGCAGCCTCCTTCATGCCGAGCTGCTCCCGGCTGGACTGAGCAGCATCTTCTTACCTGTTGCTGTCAAAGTCACCACTGCCCTCAACTTCTTCGCCTCCGGATCATTCCAGGGTGCCACCGGGGACATTGCCGGGGTCTCTCAGTCGTCTGCACACAATTGCATAAGGCAGGTCACCGACAGCTTGTTTTGCAGGGCCTCGCACTATGTCAACTTCAGCAGGACGACCTCAGCCAGACGGAGAGGGCTGTGGCTGGCTTCCCACGGGTGCAGAGTGTAATCGATTGCACCCATATAGCAATATGAGCACCGCCACACGAGCCAGGACTGTTCATCAACAGGAAGGGCTATCACTCCATCAACGCTCAGCTCATCTGTGACCACCGCAAGAGATTCCTTCACGTGTGCGCCAGATTCCCTGGCAGCTGCCACGATTTCTTCATCCTCCGAGAGTCCAACATCCCGCCCCTCTTCCACGCACCGAATACCCTTAAGGGCTGGCTCCTCGGGGACAAGGGATACCCCCTGCACACATGGGTCATGACACCTCTGAGGAAACCCACCACCGAGCAACAGCGTCGATATAACAACAGCCACATCACCACCAGGTCTACAATTGAGCACGCTATAGGGCTGCTCAAGATACGCTTCAGGTGCCTTGATCATTCTGGGGGAGAGCTTCAATACGCACCAGACAGAGTGGGATGCATTATAGTCGTGTGTTGTGCTCTGCACAAGATGGTACAACAGAGAGGGGTGCCACTGGAGGAGGCCCCATCCACATCTGCCACCCACACTGAGGAGGAGGAGGAGGCGGCGGAGGAGGAGGAGGAGCAGGAGCAACCCATGGGCAGAACAGCAGCTCACCTGGCTGCTCGTGAAGCCAGGGAGTCACTGATATGTGAACGGTTCTCCTAACATCAGACAGTGTGAAGAGTTCAGTCCTCACCACCCTGGACAGAGCAGTGCCCACACCAGCCCCCTCCACCCCTCCCTGCACAAAACAGTCCTGCAACTACACATACACCCACTGTAGAGTGACCCAATGGGTGGCATCAAGTGTGAGTGTTCATGGTGAACCTCATGAAAGGGCCTTATTACACAAGCCAGTCAAGAATGGCCAAGACGTGGCAGTAGTGGTGACAATAATAATATTTAATGTGCCATTAACAAAAATCAAATATAAATAAAAAACACGACAAACCGTCAAACACCCTTGTGCATCCCCTTTGTGCTCACAAAATCTTCACCGTACGCTCACGAGTACTCCTACGTGGTGCCTCCCCTGTGGCTGCAGCAGAGGTAGTGGCAGGTTGCTCTTGTTCATGCCCTGACCGATTAGATGCTTTGGGCCTAAGCCCTCTGGGTTTCAGTGCCCATGAGGGTCCCTCCAAAGACTGCTCCACATCATTCCACCTGCACCTGTGCAGGGGCAGACTCGGCCACCTGGAGAGGAGGCAGCATTGGGGGTACTGGTTGAGAGGGGGACAATGGGTGAGATGTGGGGGCACTTTGAGTGTCCCCCACTTCCATGTTCCCTTTCGCCATCATCCCTCCCCTGGGCCAGGGCCACACCACTCCTACCAATCCTACCACTCCTGGAGAACAGTTTGGAGGACATGTATGAAGCCTTGTAAGGCCAGTGCTAGAGTATCTGCCTGCCGGTTTAAGGCGGCAGAATGTTGCTCACCCTGAGTCCGAAGGGCCGTGCCAGGGCCCCAATGGACTCATTGGTGAGCCTTGCTTGAAGCTCCAAGGAGGCTAGCCTTCCCTTCATCTCAGACATTCCTGCACTTACCCACAACACCATCTCAGAGATGCCCTCACGTCCCTGTGACAGAGATTCCCTCCTGTACCTGTGCCACCATTCCACTCATGCAGGAGTTGGACTCCTCCATCCTCTGCACGATTGTGGAGAGTGCGCGTGGCACCTGTTCCAGTACCTCGCAAATGTGCTGCTGCCACTCGATCATTCTCCTTTTCATGGATGGCCCCCAGGGTTCAGCTGTGTCCAGCTGAGCAGAGCCTGGAGAGGAGAGCTCCCACCGACGCGGACTGTCCACAGCTGCCCCTGACACCAGTGTCTGCTCATGCTCACGTGTGTGGTGACTCACCATGTGCGACCCCAACTAAATGAGGACGGGGAACCACCGAGATGTGTGTATCTGCGCTGGTGGATGGCTCGCTCAGATGTGACAGTGCCCCCTCAGAGGCCGGCAGGTCCTTTGAGGAATCGCCCTCTGCCGTCACAGCGGTCGCTGAAGGCCCTGTAAGAGAACAGAAGGCAATATTAAGCATGATGACAGATGTTGAGGTGCTGAAGATGGCAAGCCATGTTAACATCAATTGCTATTGTCAGTGCTGAATGTTAAAATTCTGTCACCAGCGTTTATCGGGTGGCAGTCTCGGCGTCCCCGGCGGACAGGCACTTGAGGATGTGGCTTAGTTGCAGAGCCTCCTGCTCCGCGTCTGTGAGGACGACCAGATGTTGCAGCCCCCTCCAGTCTTCGCCCTCTCCCATGCATTCTGGGCTCTCTTCTCCTATAAGGGGAAAAAATAGGGAGGCATGAGTGAGGGATGGTGATGTGGCCAACCGTTGAATGTATTGGTTTGGATGCGGCTGACAGTGAAAGAGATGCACTGAGAGGGTGAGTATGAGACAGAGCCATGACATTTTATGAGGATTGGGTTGAGTGGTAGTGGTGGGGTGAGTATTGGGGAGGTGATTAAGTGCAGGTAAGTTGAGGATGAGGTTTGAGTGGGTGTGAGGAGTGATGTGATAGAATAGTGTTGGCAGTGCAGAATGAGTTGTGGGGTGGGGGCAGTGATGTGGAAGACGGGGTGTAGGAGAATGAGTCAGTGTACACACTTTGGCTGACCTAGTTAGGTCATTGAAACGCTCCATGTGCGGGAGACGTCGCTGCTGCTGGTGACCTCCTCTGCCACCTCAAGCCAGGCCTTCTTGGTGGCAGAGACAGGCCACTTCCTCCCGTCCGCCAGGTAGAAAATATCCCTCCTCCTCCTTACCCCATCCAGTAGACCCTGGAGTGAGGCATCAGTAAATATGGGAGCAGCCTTTCCCTGGTCTGCTCCATTCTATAATTTTGGTTGTTTGCTGCAGGAGCAGCATTGGAGGACTGCCCCTTTAAATACAGCTCCTCCAGCTGACAGCCTGTGATGCGGGTGTGCAGTCCGCCCACTGCGCAGGTTGACGATGGGAAACCCGGAAGCCACGGTAAGTGGCTTCAATTTACCCTCAATCGCGTGGACAACGGACCGATTTTACTGGGCGGGTTACACACGTGCCCAGTTGCCCCCCCCCCCCCGCTGCCATCATAGAATCATAGAAGTTACAACATGGAAACAGGCCCTTCGGCCCAACATGTCCATGTCGCCCAGTTTATACCACTAAGCTAGTCCCAATTGCCTGCACTTGGCCCATATCCCTCGATACCCATCTTCCCCATGTAACTGTCCAAATGCTTTTTAAAAGACAAAATTGTACCCGCCTCTACTACTGCCTCTGGCAGCTCGTTCCAGACACTCACCACCCTTTGAGTGAAAAAATTGCCCCTCTGGATCCTTTTGTATCTCTCCCCTCTCACCTTAAATCTGTGCCCCCTCGTTATAGACTCCCCTACCTTTGGGAAAAGATTTTGACTATCGACCTTATCTATGCCCCTCATTATTTTATAGACTTGTATAAGATCACCCCTTAACCTCCTACTCTCCAGGGAATAAAGTCCCAGTCTGTCTAACCTCTCCCTGTAAGTCAAACCATCAAGTCCCGGTAGCATCCTAGTAAATCTTTTCTGCACTCTTTCTAGTTTAATAATATCCTTTCTATAATAGGGTGACCAGAACTGTACACAGTACTCCAAGTGTGGCCTCACCAATGCCCTGTACAACTTCAACAAGACATCCCAACTCCTGCATTCAATGTTCTGACCAATGAAACCAAGCATGCTGAATGCCTTCTTCACCACCCTATCCACCTGTGACTCCACTTTCAAGGAGCTATGAATCTGTACTCCTAGATCTCTTTGTTCTATAACTCTCCCCAACGCCCTACCATTAACGGAGTAGGTCCTGGTAATATCAGGGCCTTAGTGTGGGGTAAGCATGGGGAAGGTGGAATGGGCAAGGGGAGAGGTCATATGGTGTAGAAGACAAGGGCAGTGGGGAAGGGGTGACAAGGAGGACAGGAGTAAGGCCGGGGGTGAGTGGGTGATAGGAAGAGGTTGTGGGTGATGGGCAGTGCAGAGAGATTAATGTGGGAGGAAGTGGATGTGAAGGAGGTATAAGTGATGGCGAGGAAAGGTGGGAAGCACAAGGGATAAGGAGGAGTATGGTAAAGGTAACAGGAAGAGCATAAGGGGAGAAAATCTCCACTTGCAAACCACATCTGCCAAATCCCCCTCCTTACCCCCACTGTGCCTTTCACCCGTTGCGACTAGTTTGTCTGCTGGCTGAACCAGTACTGAGTTTAATGAAGTACTTTTACTGTATTTGATCACTGGAAATACAGTGTAACTGCTATATAAAACTGAACACAAAATTTGAGAACCTGGGGGAAAAGATGAGGAAGGCTTCAGGGATTAGGAATGAGGGGGACTGGGGGAGGAGGGTAAAGGGGCTGAGAGATATGGGATATGAGGCCAGGAATGATCAGGGACGGGTGTTCTGGGGTGAGGGTGTCTGGGGCAGGGGATGATACAAAGACTTCTAGTCCATTTGCCTGTCTCCATCGCAGGCTTCCTGTCTAAACCTCTATTTATGTTTTGGCATTTTTTAAAACTCTTTTCCTCGGTGTGTGTTTTTTAGTTCCCGTCCTAGCATACCTGTTTTTAGCCATTTATCCAACTTTACTCTTACATTCCAACCAATGCAGACAGTCAACACTAATATAAAATTCTATAAATATTTTTATTATATAATCTACACATTAAATACTACATACAACTAAACAGATACATACATTGCATGATAATATCTACAATGCATTTTTTTAATACATTAAAGGTCATATGCCTGTCAACTTTTTCCATTGCAAATTCCTATCCCCACATTTATTATGCAAACTACCTAAATGTCAGCCTTGGCACAGTGGTACTTCAGTGTCGGTACTGAGGGAGAGATGCACTGTCGGAAGGTCAGTACTGAGGGAGCGCTGCACTGTCGGAGGGTCAGCACTGAGGGAGCGCTGCACTATCGGAGGGCAGTACTGAGGGCGTGCTGCACTGTCGGAGGGTCAGTACTGAGGGATGCTGCACCGTCGGAGGTGCGGTACTGAGTGAGCGCTGCACTGTCGGAGAGGCAGTACTGAGGGATGCTGCACTATCGGAGGGGCAGTACTGAGGGCGTGCTGCACTATCGGAGGGGCAGTACTGAGAGAGTGCTGCACTGTCGGAGGGGCGGTACTGAGTGCTGCACTGTTGGAGTCAGTACTGAGGGAGTGCTGCATTGTTGGAGGAGCGGTAATGAGGGCGTGCTGCATTGTTGAAGGGGCGGTAATGAGGGCGTGCTGCACTGTCGGAGGGGCGGTAATGAGGGAGCGCTGCACTGTTGGAGGTTATGTCTTTTGGATGAGATGTTTAACTGAGGCCACTTCTGCTTGCTTACGTGGACATAAAAGATCCCATGGCACTATTTTGAAAAGCAGGAGACTGACCTGGCTAACCTTTATTCCTCAACCAATACCACAAAACGAGATTCTCTGGTCATTATCATATTGCAATTTGTGGGATCTTGCTGTGTGCCAATTGGTTGCTACATTTTCCACATTACAACATTGACTACACTTCAAAAAGTACTTAAATAGCTGTGGAGCGCTTTGGGACGTCCTGGAGGTGTGAAAAGTGCTGTATAAATGCAAGTTCTTTCTTTTGTGTTACAAAATTCTAAGTGATGACTC
The DNA here is from genome assembly GCF_035084215.1 of Heptranchias perlo. NCBI lineage: Eukaryota > Metazoa > Chordata > Chondrichthyes > Hexanchiformes > Hexanchidae > Heptranchias > Heptranchias perlo. Next base: position 50,894,309 of record NC_090343.1, on the reverse strand, counting down.
GGTTTAGGGCCGTTGAGTGGTCATCCAGTTTCTGGCCAGTCTCAGCTCTGTGTGTGTTGTTTAAATCCCCATTGACCAATCGGGGCAGGGCGGCCCCGCTCTCTCACCGCTGATTGGAACAATTAAATCTCTAACCGGCCTTTATCCTATGCTGATTGGCTAATCACTACCAGCGGCCTCAGTCACCGATTGGCTAATATCAAACGGAGCCTGATGATTGGTTAAAATATAATTCAGAGGTTCCTGATTGGCTACTGTCAATGATCCCCACTGACTTGGTTTAAAATCTCTTTTCACAGTACAGCCCCCCCGGGACCCGAAAATACCGCCCGCCCTGTCCCGGGACCCCCCCCCCCCGGCACCCGAAAATACCGCCCGCCCTGTCCCGGGACCCCCCCGGCACCCGAAAATACCGCCCGCCCTGTCCCGGGACCCCCCCCCCCGGCACCCGAAACTACCGCCCGCCCTGTCCCGGGACCCCCCCCCGGCACCCGAAACTACCGCCCGCCCTGTCCCGGGACCCCCCCCCCCCGGCACCCGAAACTACCGCCCGCCCTGTCCCGGGACCCCCCCCCGGCACCCGAAAATACCGCTCGCCCTGTCCTGGGACCCCCCCGGCACCCGAAACTACCGCCCGCCCTGTCCCGGGACCCCCCCCCCGGCACCCGAAACTACCGCCCGCCCTGTCCCGGGACCCCCCCGCCCTGTCCCGGGACCCCCCCGCCCTGTCCCGGGACCCCCCCGCCCTGTCCCGGGACCCCGACAATACCGCCCGCCCTGTCCCGGGACCCGCCCGCCCTGTCCCGGGACCCCGACAATACCGCCCGCCCTGTCCCGGGACCCCCCCCCCGCCGCCCTGTCCCGGGACCCCGACAATACCGCCCACCCTGTAACAGGACCTATCGGCCCGGGAGCGCCTTAGCGGGGGATTCTGGGAGGCTTCTCCACCCCCTCGACGTCAGCTCGCGGCGGCCCAATCAGCAGCGGCATCTCAGTAAAGTGGGCTGTGATTGGCCAGGGTCAATTTGAAGTCGGGCAGTTGGGCGGTTGGATTCAAACAGTGAGCGCGCGAGAGAGAGAGAGAGAGAGACTGCAGCAATGGCGGTCCCGGGCTCCGACTGTACCTGGACCTACGATGCCCCGACTCATCTCGATTTCAACAACCTGCAGGAACACGACGACCCCATGGCCGATTACTGGTTCGGTAAGAGGCGGCGGTGCGACTGCGGCTGGCATCGCGGGAAGGGCGTAAACGGGGCATCCTCCCTCCACTCTCTCACCAGCCCCCCCACACCCCCCACATTAACACCCAGCGGGGGCTAGCCGTACATGGAGCTGGCACCGGGGAGGGGGGTGCTGCTGCGGGCGCGGGTCTTCACCTGTAAACACGGGGATTGGGGTCCGTCTGGAGCAGGGTGGATAAAGGGGAACCAATGGATGCAGTATATTTGGATTTCCAAAAGGCATTCGATAAGGTGCCACATAAAAGATTACTGCACAAGATAAGAGCTCATGGTGTTGGGGGTAATATACTGGCATGGATAGAGGATTGGTTAACTAACAAAAAATAAAGAATCGGGATAAAAGGGTCATTTTCAAAATGGCAATCTGGGGTGCCGCAGGGCTCAGTGCTGGGCCTCAACTATTTACAATATATATCAATGACTTGGATGAAGGAACAGAATGTCTTGTGGCCAAATTTGCTGCTGATACAAAGATAATTGTAAACAATTTTACAACACCAAGTTATAGTCCAACGATTTTATTTTTAATCCCACAAGCCCCCGAAAGCTTGTGGGATTAAAAATAAAATCGTTGGACTATAACTTGGTGTTGTAAAATTGTTTACAATTGTTAACCCCAGTCCATCACCGGCATCTCCACATCATGGATACAAAGATAGGTGGAAAAGCAAGTTGTGATGAGGACACAAAGTGTCTGCAAAGGGATATTGACAGGTTAAGCGAGTGGGCAAAAATTTGGCAGATGGAATATAATGTGGGAAAATGTGAAGTCAGCTACTTTGGGAGGAAAAATAAAAAAGCAAAATATCATTTGAATGGAGAAATACTACAAAATGCTGCGGTACAGAGGGATCTGGGTGTCCTTGTACATGAAACATAAGCCAACATACAGGTGCAGCAGGTAATCCAGAAGGCTAACGGAATATTGGCCTTTATTTCTAGGGGGATGGAGTATAAAAGCAGGGAAGTCGTGCTCCAACTGTACAGGGTGCTGGTGAGACCACACCTGGAGTACTGTGTACAGTTCTTGTGCCCTTATTTAAGGAAGCCATGATGTGGAGATGCCGGTGATGGACTGGGGTTGACAATTGTAAACAATTTTACAACACCAAGTTACAGTCCAGCAATTTTCCAACAACGTTCACCTGAGGAAGGAGGAAGCCTCCGAAAGCTTGTGAATTTAAAATAAAATTGCTGGACTATAACTTGGTGTTGTAAAATTGTTTACAATATTTATGGAAGGACATACTTGCAATGGAGGTGGTTCAGAGAAGGTTCACTAGGTTGATTCTGGGTATGGAAGGGTTGTCTTATGAGGAAAGATTGAACAGGTTGGGTTTACACTCATTGGAGTTTAGAAGAATGATCTTACTGAAACATACAAGATTCTGAGGGGACTCTATAGGATAGATGCTGAGAGGATGTTACCCCTCATGGGGGAATGTAAAACTAGGGGGCAGGGTCTCAGACTAAGGGGTCGCCCGTTTAAGACGGAAATGAGGAGGAAAATCTTCTCCCAGAGGGTATGAATCTTTGGAATTCTTTACCCCAAAAAGCTGTGGAGGCTGAGTCCTTGAATACATTCAAGGCTGAATTAGACATATTTTTGATCAGCAAGGGAGTCAAAGGATATGAGGAAAAGGCAGGAAAGTGGAGTTGAGGTAAAAATCAGATCAGCCATGATCTAATTGAATGCGGAGCAGGCTTGAGGGGCCGAATGGCCTACTCTTACTCCTGCTATCTCTTATGGTCTTAGGAGGGCAGGGGGCTGCTTCTTGATGCTTTGTCCCCCCCCCCCCCCCCCCCCACTAAACCAGCTACATTTATCCCCTCCAACCCAGTATGGTCAGCAGGTATTCCAGGTTGTGTTGGGGCAAACAGCAATACCAGATCCTATGTACTCTATATAGAAATATGCACAAGCTACATTTGGGCCAACTAGTATTTACCAAGCAACCACTGTCAACTTACCCACCCTATCCCCATACCCCTTCAACTCTCTCATTCATTCATCTATTCAATCTAAGAATGGTGGGTATCAAAGTACTCCCAAGGACCCCTGCAGCTGTGAACACAATGCCAGGGTTGCTCCATTTCCCTTTCCAGTTTTAACTTTTGGGTCCCCCCCTGCCCCCATCCTAACTTCTGAAAGAATGGTTTTGGGTACCCAAAGGCAAACTGTATCATCACTGTTATATATCTTTATCAGAATGCAGCAACAAATATAGAATTAGGAGTAGACTATTCAGCCCCTTGAGCCTGTTTTGCCATTATGTTGGATTGTGGCTGACCTGTAATGCAACTCCATTTTCCTGCCTTTTCTGCAGTTTTCTTGATGCTACTGCCAAACAAAAAATCTGTTGAAAATTTCAATTGACCTGACATCTGCCTTTTTGGAGGAGAGTTGCAGATTCCACTGCCCTTTGTTGAAAGTGTTTCCTGATTTCACTCTTAGTGCTGATTTTAAGATTATGGCTTCTTGTTCTGGATTCCCCCACCAGATTAGATCACCCTTCAACCTTTTACACTTTAGGTAATACAACCCAAGTTTATGCAATCTATCCTCGTAATTTAAGCATCAGTATTCTGGTGAATCTGCTGTACCCCCTCTGAGGCCAATACATCTTTCCTGAGGTATGATGCTCAAAATTGAACACAGTACTCCAGATGGGGCCTGACCAAGACTCTGTACAACTGAAGCATAACTTCAATAAGTGAAATACTCCAGATGCTAGAATTCTAAAATTAAAAACTAAATATTCTTCCTCATTCAGCTGAAAGTAGGTGAGGAAATCCTCCAATTTGTGCCTGTTGTGGATTTTAATCATCATCATCACCACCATTGGTGGCTGTGCTTTTAGCTGCCTAGGCCATAATCTCTCTCTGCTATCTCCTTATGTGGCTCAGTGTCAAATTTTGTTTGAGAATTGCTGCAGTGAAGTGCCTTGGGATGTTTTATTCTGTTAAAGGTGCTCTACAAATGCGAGTTGTTTGAAATTACAGATGCTTTGGCCATAATCTTCTAAAGTGTGCTTGATTTCAGGAATTGTACCTTTTTTAGATTGGAAAATTGCGAATGAAATTTCATTATTTAAGAAAGGCGAGAAACCATGAAATTATGGACCTGTTAGTTGAACATCTGTTGTGGGGAAGTTATTAGAATCTATAAGGACAGTGATTGAGCACTTAGAAATAATGAGCTGTTTTAGAGAGAACAAGTGTGGATTTGTAAAGGGTAGGCCATGCCTTATGAGCCTAATTGAATTTTTTGAGGAAGTAACTGAAGTAGTAGATAGGGGAATGTCTATCGAAGTAGTATATATGGATTTCCAAAGGGCATTTGATAGAATGGTTATAGCACAGGAGGCTGCCATTCGGCCCATCAAGCCTGTACCGGCTCTAAGAGCAATCCAGTTAGTCCCATTTCCCCCTGCTCTTTCCCTGCAGCCCTGCAAATTTTTTCCCATCATGTATTCAATTCCTTTTTGAAAGCCACGATTGAATCTGCTTCCACAACCCTTTCAGGCAGCGCATTCCAGATCATAATTACTTGCTGCAATTACACAAAAAAAAGTTTTTCCTCATGTCGACTTGGTTCTTTTGCCAATCACCTTAAATCTGCGTCCTCTGGTTCTTGACCCTTCCGCTAATGGGAACAGTTTCTCCATTTACTTTGTCTAGACCCTTCATGATTTTGAACACTTCCATCAAATCTCCTCTCAACTTTCTTTGCTCTATGGAGAACTAACCCAGCTTCTCCAGTCTATCCATGTACCTGAAGTCCCTCATCCCTGGAACCATTCTAACAAATCTTTTCTGCACCCTCTCTAAGGCTTTCACTTCCTTCCAAAAGTGCAGTGTCCAGAATTGGACACAATGCTCCAGTTGTTGCTGAACCAGTGTTTTATAAAAGTTCAATATAACTTCCTTGCTTTTGTACTCTATACCTCTATTTATAAAGCCCAGGATCCCATATGCTTTTTTAACTGCTTTCTCAACCTGCCCTGCCACCTTCAAAGATTTGTGCACATATGCCCCCAGGTCACTCTGTTCCTGCACCTCCTTTAGAATTGTACTGTTTAGTTTATAGTGCCTCTCCTCATCTTGCCAAAATTTAACTATCCTCCTCACTGCTTACTACACTTCTAATTTTTGTCATCTGCAAATTTTGAAATTGTGCCCTGTACACCCAAGTCCAAGTCAATAATAAATATTTTTTAAAAAAGCAATGGTCCTAATACCGACCCCCGAGGAATATTGCTGTATACCTTTCTCCAGTCTGAAACAACCATTCACCACTAATGTTTCCTGTCACTTAGCCAATTTCGTATCCATGCTGCCACTGCCCCTTTTTATTCCATGGGCTTCAGTTTTGCCGACGAACCTATTATGTGGCACTTTATCAAATGCCTTTCGGAAATCCTTATACACATGAGCTGCATTGCCCTCATCGACCCTCTCTGTTACCTCATCAAAAAACTGAATCAAGTTAGTTAAACACGATTTGCCTTTAACAAATCTGTGCTGGCTTTCCTTTATTAATCCACACTTGTCCAAGTGACTGTTAATTCTGTCCAGCATTATTGTCTCAAAACTGCCCCACCATAAAGGTTAAAATGACTGGCCTATAGTTGCTGGGTTTATCGTACACCCTTTTTTGAACAAGGGTGTAACATTTGCAATTCTCCAGTCCCTTGGCACCGCCCCTGTATCTTAGGATGATTGGAAGATCAGCCAGCAGCTCTGCAATTTCCACTCTTCCCACTGCAACCTAGGATGCATCCCATTTGGACTGGGTGACTTATCTATTTTGAAGTACAGCCAGCCTTTCTTATACCTCCTTTATCAATTTTTAGCCCATCCAGTATCTCAACCAACCTCCCCTTTTACTATGACTTTGCAGCTGTCTTGACCAAGGAAGACGCTATCAAAATACTCATTTAGTACCTCCGCCATGCCCTCTGCCTCCTTGCGTAGATCTACTTTTTGGTCTGTAATTGGCCCCACCCCTCCTTACTACCCATTAACAATATGCCTATAGAAGACTTTTGGATTCCCTTTTATGTTAGCTGGCAGTCTATTTTCATACATTTTTTTTGCTCCTTCTTATTTCCATTTCACTTCTCCTATGTACTTTGTACATTCTGTCTGGTTCACACTTGTATTATCAATCGGGTACGGTAGCATAGTGGTTATGTTACTGGACTAGTAATCCAGAGGCCTGGACTAAAATCCAGAGTCATGAGTTCAAATCCTGAATTAAAATACTAGTATCAGTAATGGTGGCCATGAAACTACCGGATTGTCGTAAAAACCCATCTGGTTCACTAATGTCCTTCAGGGAAGGAAACCTGCCGTCCTTACCCGGTCTGGCCTATATGTGACTCCAGACCCACAGCAATGTGGTTGATTCTTAATTGCCCTCTGAAATGGCCCAGCAAGCCACTCAGTTGTAAAATCTTGCTACGAAAAGTCAGAATAAGAATAAAACCGGACGGACCACCCGGCATCGGACCACGAGGCACCGGACACGACAACGGCAAAAAAACACCAAGCCCAGTCGACCCTGCAAGGTCCTCCTTACTAACATCTGGGGACTTGTGCCAAAATTGGGAGAGCTGTCCCACAGACTAGTCAAGCAACAGCCTGACATAGCCATACTCACAGAATCATACCTTTCAGCCAACGTCCCAGACTCTTCCATCACCATCCCTGGGTATGTCCTGTCCCACCGGCAGGACAGACCCACCAGAGGTGGCGGTACAGTGATATACAGTCAGGAGGGAGTGGCCCTGGGAGTCCTCAACATTGACTCTGGACCCCATGAAATCTCATGGCATCAGGTCAAACATGGGCAAGGAAACCTCCTGCTGATTACCACCTACCGTCCTCCCTCAGCTGGTGAATCAGTCCTCCTCCATGTTGAGCACCACTTGGAGGAAGCACTGAGGGTAGCAAGGGCACAAAATGTACTCTGGGTGGGGGACTTCAATGTTCATCACCAAGAGTGGCTTGGTAGCACCACTACTGACCGAGCTGGCCGAGTCCTGAAGGACATAGCTGCTAGACTGGGCCTGCGGCAGGTGGTGAGCGAACCAACACGAGGGAAAAACTTACTTGACCTCGTCCTCACCAATCTACCTGTCGCAAATGCATCTGTCCATGACAGTATTGGGAGGAGTGACCACCGCACAGTCCTCGTGGAGATGAAGTCCCGTCTTCGCACTGAGGACACCATCCAACGTGTTGTGTGGCACTACCACCGAGCTAAATGGGATAGATTCAGAACAGATCTAGCAGCACAAAACTGGGCATCCATGAGGCGCTGTGGGCCATCAGCAGCAGCAGAATTGTATTCCACCACAATCTGTAACCTCATGGCCCGGCATATTCCTCGCTCTACCATTACCAACAAGCCAGGGGATCAAGCCTGGTTCAATGAGGAGTGTAGAAGAGCATGCCAGGAGCAGCACCAGGCGTACCTAAAAATGAGGTACCAACCTGGTGAAGCTACAACTCAGGACTACATGCATGCTAAACAGCAGAAGCAACATGCTATAGACAGAGCTAAGCGATTCCACAACCAACGGATCAGATCAAAGCTCTGCAGTCCTGCCACATCCAGTCGTGAATGGTGGTGGACAATTAAACAACTAACGGGAGGAGGAGGCTCTGCAAACATCCCCATTCTCAATGATGGCGGAGTCCAGCACGTGAGTGCAAAAGACAAGGTTGAAGCGTTTGCAACCACCTTCAGCCAGAAGTGCCGAGTGGATGATCCATCTCAGCCTCTTCCCGATATCCCCACCATCACGGAAGCCAGTCTTCAGCCAATTCGATTCACTCCACGTGATATCAAGAAACGGCTGAGTGCACTGGATACAGCAAAGGCTATGGGCCCCGACAACATCCCAGCTGTAGTGCTGAAGACTTGTGCTCCAGAACTAGCTGCGCCTCTAGCCAAGCTGTTCCAGTACAGCTACAACACTGGCATCTACCCGACAATGTGGAAAATTGCCCAGGTATGTCCTGTCCACAAAAAGCAGGACAAATCCAATCCGGCCAATTACCGCCCCATCAGTCTACTCTCAATCATCAGCAAAGTGATGGAAGGTGTTGTCGACAGTGCTATCAAGCGGCACTTACTCACCAATAACCTGCTCACCGATGCTCAGTTTGGGTTCCGCCAGGACCACTCGGCTCCAGACCTCATTGCAGCCTTGGTCCAAACATGGACAAAAGAGCTGAATTCCAGAGGTGAGGTGAGAGTGACTGCCCTTGACATCAAGGCAGCATTTGACCGAGTGTGGCACCAAGGAGCCCTAGTAAAATTGAAGTCCATGGGAATCAGGGGGAAAACTCTCCAGTGGCTGGAGTCATACCTAGCACAAAGGAAGATAGTAGTGGTTGTTGGAGGCCAATCATCTCAGCCCCAGGGCATTGCTGCAGGAGTTCCTCAGGCCCAACCATCTTCAGCTGCTTCATCAATGACCTTCCCTCCATCACAAGGTCAGAAATGGGGATGTTCGCTGATGACTGCACAGTGTTCAGTTCCATTCGCAACCCCTCAGATAATGAAGCAGTCCGAGCCCGCATGCAGCAAGACCTGGACAACATCCAGGCTTGGGCTCATAAGTGGCAAGTAACATTCGCGCCAGATAAGTGCCAGGCAATGACCATCTCCAACAAGAGAGAGTCTAACCACCTCCCCTTGACATTCAATGGCATTACCATCGCCGAATCCCCCACCATCAACATCCTGGGGGTCACCATTGACCAGAAACTTAACTGGACCAGCCATATAAATACTGTGGCTACGAGAGCAGGTCAGAGGCTGGGTATTCTGCGGCGAGTGACTCACCTCCTGACTCCCCAAAGCCTTTCCACCATCTACAAGGCACAAGTCAGGAGTGTGATGGAATACTCTCCACTTGCCTGGATGAGTGCAGCTCCAACAACACTCAAGAAGCTCGACACCATCCAAGATAAAGCAGCCCGCTTGATTGGCACCCCATCCACCACCCTAAACATTCACTCCCTTCACCACCGGCGCACTGTGGCTGCAGTGTGCACCATCCACAGGATGCACTGCAGCAACTCGCCAAGGCTTCTTCGACAGCACCTCCCAAACCCGCGACCTCTACCACCTAGAAGGACAAGAGCAGCAGGCGCATGGGAACAACACCACCTGCACGTTCCCCTCCAAGTTACACACCATCCCGACTTGGAAATATATCGCCGTTCCTTCATTGTCGCTGGGTCAAAATCCTGGAACTCCCTTCCTAACAGCACTGTGGGAGAACCTTCACCACACGGACTGCAGCGGTTCAAGAAGGCGGCTCACCACCACCTTCTCAAGGGCAATTAGGGATGGGCAATAAATGCTGGCCTCGTCAGCGACGCCCACATCCCATGAACGAATTTTTAAAAAAAATCTGATATGTCATACGCCCCTTTTTTCTGCTTCATCTTACTCTCTATCTCTCATCATCCAGGGAACTCTGGCTTTCGTTCCCCTATCTTTCCCCCTCATGGGAATGTACCTAGACTGTACCCAAACCATCTCTTTAAAGGCCACCCATTGTTCAATTACAGTTTTGCCTGCCAATTTTTGATTCCAATTTACATGGGCCAGATCTGTTCTCAACACTGAAATTGGCCCTCCTCCAATTAGGTATTGTTACTTTAGATTGCTCCTTATCCTTTTCCACAACTAATCTAAACTTTGATACTATGATCACTGTTCCCTAAATGATCCACTGACGATTGCTCCACTTGACCTACCTCATTTGCCAGAACTAGATCCAGCAATGCCTCCTTCCTTGTTGTGGAGATGCCGGTGATGGACTGGGGTGGACAAATGTAAGGAATCTTACAACACCAGGTTATAGTCCAACAAATTCATTTTAAAATCACAAGCTTTCGGAGATTATCCCCTTCCTTGTTGGTCTGGAAACATACTGATCAAGAAAGTTCTTCTGAACACACTTCAGAAATTCCTCCCCTCTTTACCCTTTACACTATTACTATCCCAGTCTATATTAGGATAGTTGACGTTCCCCATTATCACCTCTCTAGTTCTTGCACCTTTGTAATTTCCCTGCAAATTTGCTCCTCTACATCCTTCCCACGAGTTGGTGTCCTATATAATACACCCAGTAGTGTAATGGTACCTCTATTGTTTCTTAACTCTAACCAAATAGATTCTGCCTTTGACCCCCTCAAGGACATCCTCTCCAGCAGTGTAATATTCTCTTTAATCAATACTGCCACCCTCTCTTTTCTTTCCTTCCCTATCTTTCCTGAACACCTTGTATCCAAGAATATTTAGTACCCAATCCTGCCCTTTTTTCAGACAGGTCTCTGTTATCGACACTACATCATAGTCCCATGTGGCTATTTGTGCCTGCAGCTCACCAACCTTGTTTACCATGCTTCGTGCATTTACGTATATGCACTCTATACCGATCTTAGACCGTCTCATATTCTTAATCTAATCCCACCTAATACTGTACTGTTTATACTCTAGTGCTATCTGTCTCTCCCAATCCTTTGTGCTCCTTGTTTCTCATTTCTAATGCTACATCCTTGTGTCCACCCCCTCCCAAATTAGTTTAAACCCTCCCCCACAGCACAAGGACATTGGTGCGACCCATCCGCCTTGAACAGTTCCCTCCTGCCCCAGAACTGGTCCCAATGCCCCAAGAATCTGAAGCCCTCCCTCGTGCTCCATGTCTCTAGCCATGCAATAACCTGCCTTATCTTCCTATCTCTGTACTCACTAGCATGTGGCACTGGGAGCAATCCAGAGATTAATGCCTTTGACGTCCTGCTTTTTAACTGCTTCCCTAGCTCCTGAAACTGACCACAGGACCGTATCCATTTTCTTTGCTATGTCGTTGGTACCCAACTGGACCACAACTTCTGGCTGCCCCTGCCCGAGCAGTATGTTCTGCACCCTCTCTGTGATGTCCTTTACCCTGGCACCTTGGAGGCAGCACACCATGCAGGACTCATGCCACAGAAATACCTGTCTGTTCCCCTATCAAATCCCCTATGACTACTGCATTTCTACACTTCACTATGCCCCCCCCTGTGCAGTCCTTTGCCATGCTCAGGACTGCACTCCTTCGAGGTGTCGCCACCTTCACTGGTATTCAATGCTGAATAAGGTTCTCGTAAGAGACTATTAGCTAAAATTGAAGCCCATGTAATTAAAAGCAAAGTATTTTCCTAGTTAGGAGATTGGTTAGGTGGTAGAAGACAGAGTAGGGATAATGGGTATGTACTCGAATTGGAAGGAAGTGACTAGTGGTGTCCAAGGATCTGTGCTGGGGCCTCCACTATTTACCATATTAATGACTTAGGTAACACAATAAAGAGCTATATATGCAAGTTTGCTGATGACACAAAGATTGGTGGCATAGTAAGTAGTGTAGATGGGAGCATAAAATTACGAAGAGACATTGATTAAGTGAGTGGCAAAACTGTGGCAGATGGATTTCAAAGCAGGTAAGAGTGAGGTCATTCATTTTGAACCAAAAAAGGATAGATCTGAAGTCCAAAGAGGTTTCGGGGTCCATGTAGATCACTAAAGTGTAGTAGTCAGATACAAAAAGAAATTAAGGCTAATGGAATATTAGCCTTCATAATGAGGGCTCGAATTTAAACGGGAGGAAGTTTTGCTACAGCTATACAAAGCCCTAGTTAGACCACATCTGGAGTACTGTATACAGTTCTGGACACCGCACCCTAGGAAGGATATATTGGCCTTGGAAGGAGTGCAGTGCAGATTCACCAGAATGTTACCAGGGTTCCAAGGGTTAAATTGAGAGATTACATAACTAGGCTAAAGCTGAAATATAGACGGTTAAGGGGTGATTTTGATAGAGGCTTTTAGGATTTTGAGGAATTGATAGGGTAGATAGATACTTTTTCTGCTAGTGGGCGAGTCTAGGACAAGGGGATGTAACCATAAAATCAGAGCTAGGCCATTCAGGAGAGTAGTTAAGTAATACTACTTTACGCAAAGGGTGGTAGAAGTGTGGAATGCTCTCCCACAAAAAGTAGTAGAAGCTAGCTCAATTAATTTTAAATCTGAGATCAATAGATTTTTGCTAGCCAAAGGTATTGAGGGATATGTAGCTAAGGCAGGTGGATGGAGTTGGGATACAGATCAGCCATGATCTCATTGAATGGCGGAACAGTCTTGAGGGGCTGAATGGCCTACTTCTGTTCCTATGAAATGTTAAACCTACCACCCACCACCACAGATGCTGCCTGACCTGACTTTCCAGAATTCAGTTTTAATTTGAAGAATCACTTCCTGACTTTTGTATTCCAACCTGAAATTAGGGCCAAAATTCTGTTAACCTTTTTATAGAAAAATCTTGAGACTGTTTACCTGATTCTGGATGGTGTTGTGCAGTTCCTGATTTTGAAGCACTGCTTGTGCTGTGTAATTTGCCTTACTCTAGCCAGATTGAAATCTGATGACCCTGCAGATCCTAGATTGAAGGCACTGGCCAAGTGTCGGTATTACATGAAGTGGTGCACTCTTGCAATGCCAGGGAGTCATAGTGAGCTATAGTTCGGAGTCTATAAAACCGTTGTTGCATCTTAATGACGAGTATATTGTCTCTTGATATTAGATAAGCAAAATGGGGCAACAAATAGCCCCATTCCCATGGGAGTACCTGCCACAGAAGCCCAGGATTTGAGAGCATCATCTCATGAAGCAGCTCAACCACAATCTGTACCAAGCCAACTGAACAAAGAGGCTGCATCTACAAGTAAGTATTTGACTTTCCTTTGTATTACCACATTTGTAGGTAGTTAATACTGCATAAACCAACCTTGTACAAAATCAAGAGCACTAACTGTCTGTAACTTCTATGTGAAACTTTTGCAGGTGAAGACAAACTTTCACTGCAATACCAGTTCAGGTCATTGTTTAGACTTTCTAACCTCTAATTTAACTTTCCTATAATAGGTTCCGCTTACTGAACAGGATTATAATTCCTCATTTGTTTAACCTCCACAAGGTTGCCCATTAAATAGGGAAACTGATTTGGAACATCATCTCCATGTCTGGTACAAAAAGTCTATCTTGATCAGATTGCTCCCCCCGCCCCCCCCCACCACCCACCCCGGGTGTATGTGTGGTGGTTGGACTGAAGTTCTTTCTACTGTGTTCCTCCCTTACAGTAAAATAGTCTGCCAACACTTGCTGTCTGAACTGAAAAATGAAGACTGACCTTTTTTTTTTATTCGTTCACGGGATGTGGGCGTCGCTGGCGAGGCCGGCATTTATTGCCCATCCCTAATTGCCCTCGAGAAGGTGGTGGTGAGCCGCCTTCTTGAACCGCTGCAGTCCGTGTGGTGACTGTTCTCCCACAGTGCTGTTAGGAAGGGAGTTCCAGGATTTTGACCCAGCGACAATGAAGGAACGGTGATATATTTCTAAGTCGGGATGGTGTGTGACTTGGAGGGGCCGGTGCCTAGTGGTCCGATGCCGGGTGGTCCGTCCGGTTTTATTCTTATTATGACTTTTCGTAGCGAGATTTTACAACTGAGTGGCTTGCTAGGCCATTTCAGAGGGCAATTAAGAATCAACCACATTGCTGTGGGTCTGGAGTCACATATAGGCCAGACCGGGTAAGGGCGGCAGGCTTCCTTCCCTAAAGGACATTAGTGAACCAGATGGGTTTTTACGACAATCCGGTAGTTTGGAGGGCTGCTGTCACCTATGGAACTAAACTTCAGCTTGAGTTTCTGTTAGGTTGAAAATTTGGGATCGTTTACTTAACCAGGTTGAACTAGCAGTTCATTGTTAAACAGTCTGCCTTGCAATGTGGCATTTGTTTTCATTGCCCAACTGCTGCAGTCTTTGCTCTGACATCAATCTTCCACTTGTGCAGTCAGCAAGCAGCACTCCTGGCCACTAAATATTATGTCTAATATGTTTCATGGGAGAAAGAGCAGGCTTAGTCCCACTCTCTTTGGGACTTTCTTAAATTCTATTGTATATTCCTCTTTTTAAGATGGTGGCCATGGCCACTTATGGGAGGTTCTGTATTGCCTGGTTAATTAACCTGAGGTTTGTGGCTATTTCACAGATTTACAATCAAGCCTTCCCTAATCTGGGAGGAAGGGAAAGAATCTCATCCAAGAGTTGCCTTGAGCATCAGTTTCTGGACCTATGTAGGCTACTTACTAAGCATGCACTTCTTATAACTTGGGAATCAGGTTGATCATCTGATGCCACAAGGATGGGTGTTGGGACCACTGTTGTTCACTAATTACATGAAAAATTTGGATTCTGGAATGGGAAGTACAATTTCAAAATTTTCAGACAACACCAAGTTGGGAGGTGTAGTTAATAAAGGAAGAATGTGACAAAATACAGGAAGTCATTAATAAACTTGCAGAATGGGTGTGTAATTGGCAAATGATTTTTCAATATAGATAAGTGTGAGGTGGTACATTTTGGTCAGAAGAATGAGGCCACATGCTCAGAAAAAAGTATAAATGGGGTAGAGGAGCAGAGGGATCTAGGGGTACAGATCCATATCGCAAAGTTAATAAGATAATTTTCTTAAAAATCAAACCAAGCACTGGGGTTCATTTCTAGAAGTATAGAATTGAAAAGCAGAGAAGTTATATTAAACTTGTATAAAACTGTGGTTAGGCCACACTTGGTGTACTGTGAACACTTGTCTCCATATTATAAAAAAAAAGGATATAGAGGCACTGGAGAAGGTGCAAAAAAGATTTACTAGGATGATACCAGAACTGAGAGGTTATACCTTTTTCAGGAAAGTTTGAACAGGCTGGAGCTCTTTTTTTTCTCTAGAAAAAAGACAGTTGGAGTGGGGGGGGGATTGATAGAGGGCTTTAAGATTGATATGGTAGATGTAAGAGATGATATTTCCACTTGTGGGGGAGACCAGAACTAGGGGCCATAAATATAAGATAGTCACTAATAAATCCAATATTTAGGAGAAACTTCTTTACCCAGAGAGTGGTTAGAATGTGGAACTTGCTACCACAAGGAATAGTTGAAGCGACCAGCATAGTTGCATTTAAGGGGAAGCTAGATAAATACATGAGGGAGAAAGAAATGGAAGGATATGTTGATGAGGTTAGATGAAGTTTTGGAGGATGCTCGTGTGGAGCATAAACACTGGCGTAGACCAGCTGGGCCGCATGGCCTGTTTCTGTGCTGTACGTTCTAAGTAATACAAAGCATAGTCTTGTGGTGTTCATGGGCGTCTAGGAAAGGCTGTTATTGTTATCTCCCAGATATCTTTTGTAGGTTCTTAATTGATACTTGTGTGATCTTTTGAGGACTATTTGGGAGAACCTGATGGACATTATGGAATCTTCCAGAAACCATTGAGCTGTACCAATAAACTGAATTGAACTTAGAAATCATAGAATCACAGAAAGGTTACAGCATGGAGGGAGGCCATTCGGCCCATCGAGTCCATGCCAGCTCTATGCAAGAGCAATCCAGCTAGTCTCACTCCCCTATCCCTGTAGCCCTGCAAATCTTTTCCTTTCAAGTACTTATCCAGTTCCCTTTTGAAGGCTATGATTGAACTTGCCTCCACCACCCCCTTGGGCAGTTCATTGCAGATCCTAAGATCCTAACCACTCACTTTCTAAAAAAAAAGTTTTTCCTCATGTCACCTTTTGGCAATCACTGTAAATCTACGTCCTCTGGTTCTTGACCCTTCCGTCAATGGGAACAGTTTCTCTCTTATCTACTCTGTCTAGACCCTTCATGATTTTGAATACCTCTATCAAATCTTGCAACCATCTGTTCCAAGGAGAACAACCCCAGCTTCTCCAGTCTATCCATGTAACTGAAGTCCCTCATCCCTGGAATCATTCCAGTAAATCTCTTCTGCACCCTCTCGAAGGCCTTCACATCTTTCATAGTGTGATGCCCAGAACTGGACACATACTCCAATTGTGGCCGAACCAGTATTTTATAATGGTTCATCATGACTTCCATACTTTTGTACTCTGCCTCTATTTATAAAGCCTAGGATCCTGTATGCTTTTTAAAACAGTTTTCTCAACCTGCCCTGCCACCTTCAATGATTTGTGCACATATACTCCCAGATCTCTGTTCCTGTACCCCTTTGAGTTGTGCCCTCTCGTTTATTTTGCCTCCTTGTTCTTCCGACCGAAATGATCACTTCGCATTTTCCAGTGTTAAATTTTGTCTGCCACATGTCTGCCATGCCACCAGCCTGTCTATATCCTCTTGAAGTCTATCACTATCCTCCTCACTGTTTGCTGTTTTGTCATCTGCAAATTTTGAAATTGTGCCCTGTATATCCAAGTCATTAATATATATCAAGAAAAGCAGTGGTCCCAGCACCAACCCCTGGGGAACACCACTGTACACCTCCCTCCAGTCTGAAAAACAGCAGTTCACCACTACTGTTTCCTGTCCCTTAGCCAGTTCTGTATCCATGTTGCTACTGCCCCCTTTATTCCATGGGCCACAACTTAGTCACTGGCTCTTTGTTTGGATCCAGATCTGGCACTGGTGCCAAGCTCCATAGATCTCTACCTCCATGGGGCCACAGCAGAAGGAAGATCTAATCCATCATGAAGCTGACTGGACCCACCTTTCAATATGGCTGGGGAATAGACCTCATAGTTTTTTCAAACAGTGAGGCTGTTGGAACTCTGCGGTCAATTATCTCCCTCTTCTGGCAGGGAGATTTTGGTTTGTTCTCATTGAAGCATAGATTATTCAAGGTTCAATAGAAGTAGTAAAGCTTATTTGTGTGATCACTTTTTAGCTGAAATTATGGTTCTAAACCTTCTAGTCCTAAACATTGACAGCTTATCAGAATCCCATACAAAATACCTGCTTCAGATGGATGGTCAGATTTAACACAATGACCCTTCTTTCCTTTCATTTCTGCTGCCCTGGAATACTTGAATATTCTTACACATAACCTCGAATCCCCAGTGCTTATGTAAGAGTTCTTTATCCACAAGATCAAGTGAAGTTATTCGGCTAATCTTTTCTCATCCACCCAGAGAAACTTACCCTTTTCTTCCCCTATTGCCCCTCAAAGAACCCAGCAACACACTCAAATTAAGGGCGGGGGGGGGGGGTGGTGAAATCCTGCTTTTTGGAGCTGGGTACATGATGAAAACCACTGTGTGGGCTGCACGTGATTATGTATTAATGAATCTCCAGTCATGAAGCAAGACCCCCGTGAGTCACAATAGTGTGACTCCATATAAACAAAGATGAGACCCCCACCTTACAGAAACGAGACAATTTGAGGACTCTGTCTTCCTTTCCTCAATCTTCCCATTGTTCCTTTCTCTGCCTGCGTTTGCTCTTTCTTTCCTTCCTTCCTCCTCTCCTCTCTCCCCTTAGAAGTACATTTTAAAAGATTTCATTACTTTCAAGGCTATAGTCTGCACTTCAAAAGACAGTCCCTTTGTGGACAATGGGAGAGATTTGGCTGGGGCTGAAAACAGAGTGGGAGGGACTACTTCAGTTCTTTAGTTTTGACCAATCGGAGAGCAATCTTTTCTGGTACTCCAAACCCAACAACTTAATTGGGTTGAAGTCGCAAGCGAAAAGGAGAGGGAAGCGGAATGAACTTAGGACAGATCAAAGAAGTTCACGGGGCTGGTGGACATCATTGTCTTAAATGATCCTAGGACTTCTACTCTGTGGAGAAGCACATTTGAAATATTGATCGCTGCTTGAAGGACAGCTTTCTGTCCAACTTTGCATTTCACTAATTTCAGCCTGTATCTCCCTGATCTGTCATGATTTATGTTGAAGTAGTGCTCTGGGTTTTGGCCCTTGTGTATACAGTTTACTATCTTGCATATCTTGGGTTTTCTCAACTGCCTCCTTTCCGAGCTGAAGAGCCTAAGTTTCTCTTGTCTGTCTTTGTAACTCCTCTGATGCTTGGGCTCAACATTATGGCTCTTCTCTGCTCAGTCCCAATGGCTCAAATGTCTTTGTATCTTGGTGACCAGAACAGGACACTACTCAAGTACTATCAGATCAGAGGGCTGTTCCTACATTTAGTACTAGTATAGTTCAAGATTTTATTTGGCTTAGGAATTAATACTCCACAGTGACAGGCTATGTTCAATGCCTAGCCTTTTAATGCCCCAAGATCAACTTCATCCTTAAGATAGTTGGACAAAATTCCTGCATATATGTATGCCTCATGTTTTATTTTTTTTCTTCCAGTGTGCAGTTTATTACATGTGTTTGAATTTCCTTCTCTTTCTTCTCCCTCCGCGCCCCCCCCCCCCCCTCAAACCCCCCTTCCTGTTTTTATTATCTTGTAATTCTGACTAAAATGTGGTGTATGTGTTCCAATAACTTGAAAACTACTGGAGTGTGGCAGGCCCCTTCCATAGCAGTTCTTGGAGCATTCCAATCAGTTACACCCCCCTCCCCAAACTGAATTCACTCTTGAGGCACCAACTGCTTCCTTTCCTCTGCCATTTTCTTCCACAATTGCAGGTCTTGCGTAAATTCCCGAAGCTTTCAGCTTTTATATAGTCTTTTGTGCCAGATTTTCCGATTCACATAAGATACTAAACTGGGGATGGGGGAGGAGCGCTATCAATATAGATAAATGCAAGGTGCTGCATACTGGAAGAAAAATCATCCCAGTACCTTTTTTTGTTTTGTACAAAACTGACAATTCCTCAATGTTTTTTGGTGGGAGAGGGTGATGTGTTGCCTTTTCTAGGGAGAATGAAAGCTTTTATACAGTTAATAGTATATAAATGACATTTTATTTCAAAAAATGTTTAAGTACTTTCTAGATTTATTGCTGAAGAGCTATATTAATGAGTGGTCTCTGTGCTGTAAACAAGAGTTTATGGTAAGACTACTTGCATTTATGTAGGAACAAGAGTAGGCTATTTAGCCCCTCGAGCCTGTTTTGCCATTCATTGAGATCATGGCTGATCTGAGACTTAACTTATACCTGCTGTAGCCCCATAGCCCTTAATAGATTTTTGTTAACCAAAAGGTATCAGTCTCAGATTTAAAATTAACAATTGAGCTAGCATCAACTGCCGTTTGCAGAAGAGTTCCAAACTTTTACCACCCTTTGCATGTAGAAGTGTCTCCTAACTTCACTCCTGAAAGTCCTGGCTCTAATTTTTAGGCCAGGTCCCCTAGTCCTGGACTCCCCAACCTATCCTATCAGTTCCCCTTAATATCGTTAAAAACTTCAATCATATCACCCCTTTAATCTTCTAAATACCAGGGAATATAGCCCTAGTTTGTGTACTCACCTTGTAATTTAACTCTGAGTCCAGATATCATCTAGTAAATCTACACTGCACTCCCTCCAAGGCCAATATATCCTTCCTAAGGTGTGGTGCCCAGAACTGAATACAGTACTGTAGGTGTGGTCTAACCTTGTATAGCTGTAGCATCACTTCTAGTCCTCCTAGATGTGAAGATCAGCATTCTATTAGCCTTTTTGATTATTTTCTGAATTTGTCCATGACATTTTAATCCATGCACATAGACTTCCTAAGTTTCTTTGGACCTCCACTGTTTTGAGCTTTACACCATTTAGAAAGTACTATGATCTATCCTTTTTAGGTCCAAAGTGGATGATCTCTCACTTGCCTACATTGAAATCCATATGCCACAGTTTTGCTCATCCATATTTACACTGCTTTCAATGCTGCCTATCTTTGTGTCATTGGCAAACTTGGATATGTGGCTCTCTATCCTGTCATCTAAGTTAATATATACAGTGAATGGAAGGTAGCAAATGTAACCCTGCTATTCAAGAAAGGAGGGAGAGAGAAAACAGGGAACTACAGGCCAGTTAGCCTGACATCAGTAGTCGGGATAATGCTGGAACCCATTATTAAGGATGGGGCACTTAGAACATCATATAATTAGGCAGAGTCAACATGGTTTTATGAAAGGGAAATAGTGTTTGACAAATTTTAGTTTTTTGAGGATGTAATTAGCAGGGTAGAAAAAGGGGAACCAGTGGATGTCGTATATTTGGATTTTCAAAAGGCATTCAATAAGGTGCCACACAAGGGCTTGTGGGGTTGGGAGTAATATTGGCATGGATAGAGGATTGGTCAATGGACAGAAATGAGTAGGACTAAACAGGTCATTTTCAGGTTGACAGGCTGTAACTAGTGGGGTGCTGCAAGGATCAGTGCTTGGGCATAAGCTATTTACAATCTACATTAATGACTTAGATGAAGGGACTGAGTGTAATGTATCCAAGTTTGCTCATGATACAAGTTAGGTGGGAAAATAAGCTGTGAGGAGGACACAGTCTGCAAAGGGATATAGACAGGTTAAATGAGTGGGCAAGAAGGTGGCAGATGGAGTATAATGTTGGTAAATGTGAGGTTATTCACTTCGGTAGGAAGAATAGAAAAAGAGAATTTTTAAAAAAATGATGAGACTATTATATGCTGGTGTTCAAAAGGATTTGGGTGTCTGTGTACACTAAACGCAAAGTTAACATGTAGGTACAGCAAGTAATTAGGAAGGCAAATGGAATGTTGGCCTTTATTGCAAGGGGGTTGGAGTACAAGAGTAAGGAAGTCTTGCTGCAATTATACAGGGCTTTGGTGAGACCTCACCTGGAGCAACGGAGGTTCAATAGGTTGATTCCTGGAATGAGAGGGTTGTCTTTTGAGGAGAAATTGAGTAGAATGAGCTGAGACTCTCGAGTTTAGAAGATTGAGGTGATCTCATTGAAGCATATAAGATTCTAAGAGGGCTTGGCAGGGTAGATGCTGAAAGGCTGTTTTCCCCTGGCTGGGGAGTCTAGAACTAGGGGGCATAGTCTCAGGATAAGGGGTTGGCTATTTAGGACTGACATGAAGAGAAATTTCTTCACTCGGAGGGTTATGAATCTTTGGAATTCTCTACCCCAAAGAGCTGTGGATGCTCAGTTGTTCAGTATATTCAAGGCTGAGATCAGTAGATTTTTGGACTCTAAGGGAATCTGGGGATAGGGTGGGAAGTGGGTTTTGAGGTAGATCATCAGCCATGATCTTATTAATGGCAGAGCAGGCTTGAGGGGCAGTATGGTCTACTCCTTTTTTTGAGATGTTCTTATGAATAGTTGAGGCTCCAACACAGATCCTTGTGGGATACCACTAGTCACATCCTGCCAACTTGAGTACCTGCCCATTACCCCTACTGTCTCCTGTTGCTCGGCCAATTTCCTAACCAGGTCAATAATTTGCCCTCAATTCCATGGGCTTCCATATAGCATCTTTAATGTAGAAAAATGTCCTGGTGAATTTCAGATTCCTAAGGAAAATGGATACTGAGACTAGGAGGAGTGACCAAAAGCTTGGTTGGGTAAGATGTGGATTTTAGGGAGGTGGAGAGGCAGAGGGGTTTTGGGAGGAAACTGAAGAATGAGACCTAGGTGCCTTGCATGTCTGTCAATTGAATGGGGAGGAGGGGAGATACTCATAGTATGAGGGGGGCAGGGGGTTGCAAGACTGGAGGAGATTGGGAAGGGCCAGGCCATGAAACAATTTAAACATGAGGATGAGAATTTTAAACTTGAAGCATTGGCAACCAGGAGCCAATGTAGGTCAGTGAGGATAGGGTGATGGCCAAGCAAGATTGGTATGGGTTAAGTTTTTTTTGGTATGAACTGAATTTATGGAGGGTGAAGGCTGGGAGGCCGGCTGGAAAAGAAAACGGTCTTGACGTACTGTGACCAGTGTGACTTTTTAAGTTGGCTGTCGTGAGGAGATGGGAACACTGAGGACTGCTTATGGTGATCTCTCAATGGGACGTGCTAGATTGAATCGTGATACTGAAATTTGGGTTTAAAATCATCAAATCTAATTGGAATGATATCTTTACATTATAACCTTTCAATTCAGTGCTATTTTCAGGTCAAATGTAAGTTAGGTGTACAAAGAAAGACTTGCAATTATATACGAACATACAAACATATGAATTAAGAGCAAGAGTACGCCATTCGGCCCCTTGCGCCTGCTCTGCCATTTGATAAGATCATGGCTGATCTGATTGTGACCTCAACCCTACTTTCCCGACTATCTCCTATAACCTTTGACTCCCTTGTTAATCAGGAATCTATCTAACTCAGCCTTAAATATGACCCTGCCTCCACTGCTCTCTGGAGAAGGGAGTTCCACAGACTCACGACCCTCCTGAGAGAAAAAATTTCTCATCTTCGTCTTAAATGGGAGACCCCTTTTTAAACTATGGCCCCTAGTTCTAGTCTCCCACAAGGGGAAGCATCCCCTCAGCATCTACCCCATCTAGTCCCCTCAGGATCTTATATGTTTCAATAAGATCACCTCTCATTCTTCTAAACTCCAGTGTACACAGGCCCAACTTGTTCACCCTTTCCTTGTAAGATGTCTTTGCGAATGGAAATCCGTTTTCAGTGGTGTGCCACAGGGCTCAGTGTTGGGTCCCTTGCTGTTTGTATATATTAATGATTTGGACTTGAATGTAGGGGGCATGATTGACAAATTTACAGATGACACAAAAATTGGCCGTGTAGTTGATAGTGAGGAGGATAGCTGTAGACTCCACGAAGATATCAATGGGTTGGTGGAGTGGGCGGAAAAGTGGCAAATGGAGTTCAACCCGGAGAAGTGTGAGGTAATGCACTTAGGGAGGGCAAACAATAAAAGGGAATACGCAGTAAACGGGAATATATTGAGGGGTAGAGGAAGTGAGACCTTGGAGTGCATGTGCACAGGTCCCTGAAGGTGGCAGTACAGGTAGATAATGTTGTGAAGAAGGCATACGGAATGCTCTCTGTTATTAGCCGAGGTGTAGAATACAAAAGCAGGGATGTAATGATGGAACTGTATAAAATGTTGGTAAGGCCACAGCTGGACTATTGTGTGCAGTTCTGGTCACCACATTACAGGAAGGACGTAATTGCTCTGGAGAGTGCGCAGAGATGATTTACAAGAATGTTGCCAGGGCTTGAAAATTGCAGCTACGAGGAGAAATTGGATAGGCTGGGGTTGTTTTGCTTGGAGCAGAGGAGGCTGAGGGGAGACTTGTTTGAGGTGTACAAAATTGAGGACCTAGATAGAGTAGACAGGAAGTACCTGTTTCCCCTAGCGGAGAGTTCAAGAACTAGAGGACATAGATTTAAGCTGATTGATGGAAGGATTAGAGGGGACATGAGGAAAAACATTTTTACCCAGAGGTGGTGGGTGTATGGAATTTGCTGCCCGAATTGGTGGTAGAGGCAGGGACCCTCATCTCTTTTAAAAAAAAGTACCTGGACCTGCACCTAAAGTGCTTAAGCTGCAGGGCTACAGACCGGGTGCTGGAAGGTGGGATTAGAATGGGCCCCTGGTTGTTCTTCGAGCCGGCGCGGACTTGATGGGCCGAATGGCCCCCTTTCGGGCTGTATCTTTTTTGTGGTTCGATGGTTCAAACCCCCTCGTCCCAGGAATCAGTCGAGTGTGCCTTCTCTGAACTGCCTCCAAAGCAATTATGTCCTTTCTTAAATAAGGAGACCAAAACTGCACACAGTATTCGAGATGTGGTCTCACCAATGCCCTGTACAACTGTAGCAAAATGACAACATTCCATTTGCCTTCCTAATCACTCACTACCTGCATACTCACTTTTTGTGATTCATGTACTAGGACACCCAGATCCCTCTGTACCTCAGAGTTCTGCAATCTCCCTCCATTTAAATAATATACTGCATTTCTATTCCTCCTGCCAAAGTGGACAAGTTCACATTTTCCCAAATTTTTGCCCACTCACTTAACCTATCTATATCCCTTTGCAGACTCCTTATGTCCCCTTCACAACTTACTTTCCTACCTACCTTTGTGTCATCAGCAAATTTAGCAACCATACATTTGGTCCCTTCATCTAAGACATTCATATAGATTGTAAATAGTTGTGGCTCCAGCACTGATCCCTGTAGCACTCCACTCGTTACATCTTGCCAACCTGAAAATGACCCATTTATGCCTACTCCATGTTTCCTGTTAGTTAACCAGTCCTTTATCCATACTAATATGTTACCCCCTACACCATGAGCTCTTATTTTGTGTAGTAGCCTTTTATGTGGCCCCTTGTCAAAAGCCTTCAGGAGATCCAAGTACACCACATCCACAGGATCCCCTTTATCCACGTTGCTTGTTACTTCCTCAAAGAACTCTAATAAATTAGTCAAACACGATTTCCCTTTCACAAAGCCATGTTGACTGCCTGATTGCATTGAGATTTTCTAAATGCCCTGCTATAACCTTAATAGATTCTAGCATTTTCCCTATGACCGACGTTATGCTAACTGGCCTGTAGTTTCCTGCTTTCTGTCTCCTTTTCTTGAATAGAGGAGTTACATTTGCTATTTTCCAATCTGATGGGACACTTCCAGAATCTCGGGAACTTTGGAAAATTAATACCAATGCATCTACTATCTCTGCAGCCACTTCTTTTACGACCCTAGGATTACCTAAGAGAGGATATACTTGCCATAGAGGGAGTGCAGCGAAGGTTCACCAGACTGATTCCTGGGCTAGCAGGACCGTCGTATGAAGAGAGATTGGGTCATCTCAGCCTGTATTCACTCGAGTTTAGAAGAATGAGAGGGGATCTCATTGAAACATAAAATTCTGACAGGGCTAGACAGACTGGATGCAGGGAGGATGTTTCCCCTAGCTGTGAGGGGGGGGGGTGGGTGGGTGGTGTCCAGAACGAGGGGTCACAGTCTCAGGATACACAGTAGGACTGAAATGAGAAATTTCTTCACTCAGAGGGTGGTGAACCTGTAAAATTCGTGTGTGCGTTGGGAGCGAGCAGGGATGTGGTATTGAGATAGAGGATCAGCCATGATCATATTGAATGGTGGAGCAGGCTCGAATGGCCTACTCCTGCTCCTATTTTCTATGAAGTGTGTCAGGACCTGGGGACTTGTCAGCTTTTGGTTCTGATTTTTTTCTTTCACAACCCTTTCCCTGGTGATTGTAAATGTTTTAAGTTCCTCCCTCCCTTTCACCTCTTGTTTTACAATTATTTCTGGCATGTTATTTGTATCCTTTACAGTGAAGATGGATGCAAACTATCTGTTCAATTCATCTGCCATTTCCTTATTCTCTATTAATTCCCCAGACTCGCTCTAGAGGACCAACACTCACTTTTCTTACTCTTTTTTTCCTTTTTAAATACCTGTAGAAACTCTTACTATCTGTTTTTACATTTCTAGCTAGCTTTCTCTTGTACTCTAATTTCTTCCCCCTTATTATTCTTTGTCATTCTTTGCTGCTTTTTATATTCTGCCCATACTTCTGACCTGCCACTAATCTTTGTGGCATTGTATGCTTTTTCTTTCAATTTGATACTATCTTTAACTTCCTTAGTTAGCCAAGGATGGTACGTCCTTCCCCTAGAGTCTTTCTTTCTCACTGGAATGTATCTTTGCGTGTTATGAAATACCTCATTAGATGCCTACCACTGCATCTCTACTGACATATCCCTTAACGCAAGTTCCCAGTTCACTTTAGCTCTGTCTTCATGACCTCATAATTGCCCTTTTATTTAAGTTTATAAGACTAATCTTAGTCTTACACTTACTCTTCTCTCCCTCAAAGTGAATGCAAAGTTCAATCATTTTGTGATCACTGCTACCTAGAGGCTTCTTTTACAATGAGGTCATTAATTAATCCTGTCTCATTACACATTACCAGATCTAGAATAGCCTGCTCTCTAACTAGAACGTGCTGCCCTAAGAAACTGTCCTGAAGGCACTCTTTGAACTCATCTTCCAGGCTACCTTTGCCAATCAGATTCTTCCAATCTATATGGAGATTAAAATCACCCATGATAATGGTTGAGAAAGGCATGGATGTTAGGGAACTTGGGGAAATAAATAGTGATGTCTTGAGGAGTGTACATATTACAGAGAGGGAGGTGCTGGAAGTCTTAACGCGCATCAAGGTAGATAAATCTCCGGGACCTGATGAAATGTATCCCAGGACGTTATGGGAGGTTAGGGAGGAAATTGCGGGTCCCCTAGCAGAGATATTTGAATCATCGACAGCTACAGGTGAGGTGCCTGAAAATTGGAGGGTAGCAAATGTTGTGCCTTTGTTTAAGAAGGGAGGCAGGGAAAAGCCTGACATCTGTAGTGGATAAGTTGTTAGAGGGTATTCTGAGAGACAGGATCTGTGGGCATTTGGAGAGGCAGGGACTGATTAGGAACAGTCAGCATGGTTTTGTGAGTGGAAAATCATGTCTCTCGAATTTGATTGAGTTTTTTGAAGGGGTAACCAAGAAGATAGATGAGGGCTGTGCAGTAAATGTGGTCTACATGGACTTTAGCAAAGCCTTTGACAAGGTACCGCATGGTAGGTTGTTACATAAAGTTAAATCTCACGGGATCCAAGGTGAGGTAGCCAATTGGGTACAAAATTGGATTGACGGCAGAAGACAGAGGGTGGTTGTAGAGGGTTGTTTTTCAAACTGGAGGCCTGTGACCAGCGGTGTGCCTCCGGGATTGGTGCTGGGTCCGCTGTTATTTGTTATTTATATTAATGATTTGGATGAGAATTTAGGAGGCATGGTTAGTAAGTTTGCAGATGACACCAAGATTGGTGGCATTGTGGACAGTG
The DNA here is from genome assembly GCF_035084215.1 of Heptranchias perlo. NCBI lineage: Eukaryota > Metazoa > Chordata > Chondrichthyes > Hexanchiformes > Hexanchidae > Heptranchias > Heptranchias perlo. The sequence goes on along the minus strand of NC_090343.1, from coordinate 50,867,406 downwards.
AAGAAGGTTATCTAGGATTGCAACGGGATCTTGATAAATTGGGCCAGTGGGCCGATGAACGGCAGATGGAGTTTAATTTAGATAAATGTGAGGTGATGCATTTTGGTAGATCGAATCGGGCCAGGCCCTACTCCGTTAATGGTAGGGCGTTGGGGAGAGTTATAGAACAAAGAGATCTAGGAGTACAGGTTCATAGCTCCTTGAAAGTGGAGTCACAGGTGGATAGGGTGGTGAAGAAGGCATTCAGCATGCTTGGTTTCATTGGTCAGAACATTGAATACAGGAGTTGGGATGTCTTGTTGAAGTTGTACAAGACATTAGTAAGGCCACACTTGGAATACTGTGTACAGTTCTGGTCACCCTATTATAGAAAGGATATTATTAAACTAGAAAGAGTGCAGAAAAGATTTACTAGGATGCTACCGGGACTTGATGGTTTGACTTATAGGGAGAGGTTGGATAGACTGAGACTTTTTTCCCTGGAGAGTAGGAGGTTTCGGGGGTGATCTTCTAGAAGTCTATAAAATAATGAGGGGCATAGATAAGGTAGATAGTCAAAATCTTTTCCCAAAGGTAGGGGAGTCTATAACGAGGGGGCATAGATTTAAGGTGAGAGGGGAGAGATACAAAAGGGTCCAGAGGGGCAATTTTTTCACTCAAAGGGTGGTGAGTGCCTGGAACGAGCTGCCAGAGGCAGTAGTAGAGGCGGGTAGAATTTTGTCTTTTAAAACGCATTTGGAAATTACATGGGTAAGATGGGTATAGAGGGATATGGGCCAAGTGCAGGCAATTGGGACTAGCTTAGTGGTATAAACAGGGCGACATGTTGGGCCGAAGGGCCTGTTTCCATGTTGTAAACTTCTATGATTCTATGATTATTGCTGTTCTTTTCTCACAAGCCCCCATTATTTCTTCCTGTATACCCTGTCCTACAGTGTGGTTACTGTTGTGGGAGTCGTTTATAGGCCCCCTAAGTGCCTTTACTATTTTTTAAAATCTCTACCCAAACTGATTCTACATCTTGGTCTTTAGAACTAAGGTCATTTCTCTATTATACTCATGTCATCCTTAATTAACAGAGCTACCCCTCCACCTTTTCCTCGCTTCCTGTCCTTCCGAAATGTCAAGTACCCTTGAATATTCAGGTTCCAGGCTTTATCATCTTGCAGCCATGTCTTTGTAATGGCTCTCAGATCGTACATATTTAATTCTATTTGAGCTGACAATTCATCCAATTTGTTACAAATGCTATGTGCATTCAGGTACAAAGCCTTTAGTGCTGTCTTTTTACTATTTTTGCAACCTGTAGCCTTATCTGCTGGCACATTCTTAAGTTTGCATGCTCTGTCCCTTGCTGCCTTTCTCTGATTATCATTTCCCTTATTGCTACCTTGCTGTCTTGCCTTGTCGTCTTTCTTTAATTTATCACATCTTCCCTTACTTGATCCCTCGCCCCCATTATTTAGTTTAAAGCCTTCTCTACCGCCCTAGTTATACAATGCGCCAGAACAGTGGCCCCAGCATGGTTCAGAGGATGCCCGTCCCAACAGTACAGCTCCCACTTTCCCCAGTGCTGGTGCCAGTGCCCCAATAATCGAAACCCATTTCTCCCACACTAATCTTTGAGCCACGAATTTAACTCTAATCTTATTTACCCAATCCCAATTTGCTCGTGGCTCAGGTAGATTAACCTTTTTTGAGGTTCTGCTTTTTAATTTAGCCCCTCGTGCTCATACTCCCTAAGCAGAACCTCTTCCCCGTCCTACCTATATTGTTGGTACCTACATGGACCACAACAACTGGATCCTCCATCTCCCACTGCAAGTTCCCCTCCAGCCCAGAGAAGATGTCCCGAACCCTGGCACCAGGCAGGCAACAAAGCCTTCTGGACTCTTGTTCTCGGCTGCAGAGAACTGTCTATCCTCCTGACTATTCTGCCCCCTACTACCACTACATTCCTACTAACTCCCCCCCCCCCCCCCCCCCCCCCCCCCACTTGAATGTCTTCCTGTACTATGGTGCCACTGTCAGTTTGCTCATCCACCCTGCGGCCTCCGCTTTCGTCCATACAGGCTGCAAGCGCCTCAAACCTGTTGGACAATTGCAAAGGCTGAGGCTCCTCCACTTCTACCTTGATCCCCTTACCTGCCTTGCTCGCAGTCACACCCTTATGTCCCTGACCAATTTAGACGATCTTATCCTAAGGGGTGTGACCACTTTCACAACCGTGGGTCATCCCAAAGCGCTTTTACAGTACTTTTTGAAGTGTAGTCACTGTTGTAATGTAGGAAACAAGGCAGCCAATTTGCACAAAGCAAGGTTCCACAAACAGCAATATGATAATGACCAGATAATCCGTTTGATGTTGGTTGAGGGATGAACATTGGTCAGGACACGGGAGAACTCCTCTGCTCTTCAAAATAGTGCCATGGGATCTTTTACGTCCACCTGAGGGTAGATGGGGCCTCGATTTAACGTCTCATTTGACAATGCAACACTCCCTCAGTACTGCACTGAAGTGTCAGCTTTGTTTATGCGTGAACCCACAACCTTCTGACTCTGATGCAAGAGTACTACCACTGAGCCATAGCTGAGTACTTGTGGAATAGATTGTACTGAATCTGTGTTTAAGAATTGTGCAATCTTAGATTTGTAGTACATCTGACTTTTAAACTGCAGTTCATTTTGTGTGAACTAACTTTTCAAAATACATTTGTAAGCTCTGAATTTATGGCACAAACTTTTTTTTTCTCTCTGCAGAAGACACAGCTGATAGACCACCACAGAACTTGATAACCTCTATGGAAGCGTGGAGAGCCAACTCCAGCAAAACAGTTGTCCCTAGTGAAGCTGTGCCGCTGAGGAGGCAAGTAATAAATGTGGCTTCAGAAATATGGCTGCTCCCCAATGGCTCAGTTGTTAAGGAAAGAATGTAGCTGCTAAACAAAGGTCCAGAGTCTTGGGTTAGTTGCTTTCAGCTGGAGATGACAAGGTACTAAGTTTGCTATCAGTGCCTGCACTAGAAGAAAAAATCAGAAAAGGTTCCTCATTTCAAATTTCTATCTGGTGACTCCTGCAGGAAAGTACATTGAGAACAGGATAGATCTCTGCAGTGATGTTTCCCTCTCTTGCATAGTTGGTACCTGTCAACAGTCACTGTCTGGGCTCGCACTTGGAAAATGACCACTTGAATGAGGTACTGGGTGGTGTCTAGGGTTCCTCTGTTTGCTGATCAAAGAGCAGAAGATGTTAGATCTGGAGAGCGGGGTGAATGTACTCATGGGGATTGGTGAAAGAGAAGATGAGCCCAAGATTTCGACTGTTCTCTCCTCAGCTGCTGGCTGATCTGTGTTTCCAGCTTGATGGCTGTAGATGAACTGATCTTTGCTTCCAGCTCTAGATCAGTCCACGTTTGAGCCACAGCTATTCATCAAAGGACTATAGCTAGTTATTGGTCTTGACCCTTCTTACAAGTTTGAGACATGCTGTCAATCAAAACTGTGCTCCCCCACTCCAAGGTTTTCTTTGATCTATGTCAGATAATTTGTACTAACCTGTTTAATATTGGGGCCAAGTATCTTGAATAGCCTGTCTAGCCATTTTTCAAAGACAAAGGTCAACAGAATGACACACATGAGTCACTGAACATTAGCATATTAAATTCCTGTGTTTGATGGAAACCAAAACTCTGGTGCATATTATAGACTTTGGCCTGCCAGACTGAAAGTTGCGTTTTTGGGCTATTCAACAGCTGACAAAAAAACCATGAACCCAGCATTTACTGGGGCCGACAAGGAAATTGATAACACACACTTTTTCCCAGTCTTGGTAAGGAGGGGTGGTAAGAAAAGCAAAAAGGGTGGAGGATGAACACTGGAAATATCACGGATTTCAAGTGCTGGAAAGAAAGCAGATATATGTACAGAAAAGTGGAGCGCTTTCATAAGCTACAATGAACACAGGCAGGATGGATGCTTTTAATTCAGTCACTCAATTTGAATTCTGATTCAAATTTTCTTTGGCACTTTGCCTTTTATGGTTTTTTTTTCTTCAAAAGAAAGTCAGGAATAGATTATGCCCTGAAAAAAATAAGCAGTCCCCAAAATGGCTGCATACAACAATTAAAATGGGAATAAAAGAAAACAAAGGAGGGGGACAAGTCTGAACAATGGAGGAATTTGAGGATAACGAAAGTTAATGTAACATTAACTGTTGACTCTTCTAGTGTTGCTGAATTGTTGGGAGAGGTAGTAAGAGCTTCAAAAATAAAACTGAAGGAGGGTAACTGCTACTCATTTTTGTAGTACACCCAATATCGGGGGGGGGGGGGGTGGTGGGTGGAAGTCAATATGGCAGATAAACTTAAGTTAAAGGGACTTGAGACTAAAATCTCTAGGTCAGGTGATGTGTGTTCTAGGTGTCAGCTGTGGCTCGATGACTTGCCTCGGAGTCAGAAGGTTGTGGGTTCAAGTCTTACTCCGGGGACTTGAGCACAAAATCCAGGCCCATACTGCAGTACCGAGGGAGTGCTGCACTGTCGGAGGTGTTGTCTTTTGGATGAGATGGTAAAATCGAGGCCCCGTCTGCCCCCTTAAGTGGATGTAAAAGATCCCATGGCACTGTTTCAAAGAGCAGGGGAATTCTCCCGGTGTCCTGGACAATATTTATCCCTCAACCAACACAGCTAAAACAGATTATCTGATCATGTGGGAGCTTGCTGTGTGCAAATTGGCTGCCATGTTTTTGACATTACAACAGTGACTACCCTGAAAAAAAAGAAGTACGTCATTGGCTGTAAAGTGTTTTGGGACGTCCAGAGGTCATGAAAGGCTCTATAAATGCAAGTCTTTCCTTTTTCTGAATAAAACTGGATACCTGGTTATCATTATGCAAGAATCATTGGGCTCTGGAAGGTTTTGCAGGACTAGAAACATGCATGGATAGTGCTTACATTTAAGAAAGTAATGAGTATGACCTGGGAACTACAGGTCCATCAACCCAACATCAGTAATGGGTAAAATAATGGACTCTGTTCTAAGGGGCAGGTTGGAGGAGTACCTGTATAGCAATAAATAAAATAAATGGCCAGCATGGATTAGAAGGGGCATCTTATGACCATTCTCCCTGACTACTTTTGAGAATGTTCAGATAAGTTAGATAGTGGAATTCACCATGATATACCATTTATTTGGTCAGGAAGCTTTGACCCTGTGGGGGGGATAAAATACAGGGTCGAACACAGGAAGTTTTTTTAAAAAAGAAACTGGTGGGAGGTAAAACGTCGTGAAACTAGGTGGGTGGAGTCCTTGCACCCCATTTTCTGTTCTACGTTAATGACCTAGATATGAAAGCCAAATATGAGCTTGTTGAATTTGCCCTACAGTAGAGTGCTGGACACATGAAACAACAGATGATTAACAGATTTGGGTTGGGTATGGAATTGGGTGACATGTTAAGTGAAATTTTAATAATTGCAAGGTATTGCTATATGGTCACAAGTATATAATGCATAGGATTGAATTGGCAGAGGGATTTAGAAAGAGATCTGGGAGTGATAATTCAGTGTCTGGACATTGTGTTGCAATTAAAATGAATAGATTGTTAGGACACAGTTTTATTTGACTTGTAGTATTGCACCCTGTTGTGACTCTTATCTGAACTTGCCTAAATTCCAATCTTCACTAGATCGGCCCGTAGACCATCTGGACAATTGAGCAAACAGCTGGGCAAAATTCGAGCTGAAAGGAGATCTCAGTTTGTGGAATCGTCAGAGCCTCCAGTTAACAAAAAAGCTAAACTGTAAGCTGCTTTGTGTTTAAATTTACTCTTGTCCAGGTTTTGTGCATCTTCCACTGAGGGGAAATGTGTGGCCTGTTCCCAGACCACTGGTAATGCTGCTCTGTAACCTGAGCATCCCAAGGTCATTCTAGTCTTTTCCTGCCTCGTGGCAGTGCCTGGCTTTCTGTCTCCCTTCCCTGAAACTGCAATCGTCCCAATATATCAGGAAATGCTCATGGAGAACAGCAAGTTTCCAAGCCAGTATCCTGCCACTCTGACTAGGGTTCGGCAAACACCGCATCTTTTATAAAAGACTGAGTTGCCTTACCTTCCTGTTAGATCATAGTTGCTATGATCTAACAGGAATGGACTGCTGGCTCCTTGTTATGCATGGCCTGTAACAGTGAAGTTTGCTCCTTGATGTTGAATTTAAATGGGCTTTATGGTAAATTTTTTAAAATGATGTAAAACAGCACAGTTTTCTTGCTTTAGCTTTTGCCCAGCCAGTATTGCGATCAAAACTATTCCATTGCAAAATGAGGAAGGTTTCATTTGAACCCACGCTGTCTCTATTGTGCTGCTTGGCAGTTCCTAAACCTTGCTGTAAATTAGACAAGCTGACTAGGTGTAATTTGCTTGGTGGTAATTAAGCTTGTCTACCTATGGTGATTGGACTAATAGATGTATGTAATAAACAACTATCTGGTTTGAGCTGCATTACTGGAGAGTATCCGCTGGCCAGCATGTTTATATTAAAAAAAAATGTTCCTTGTACTAAATCTAGGGTTCTGACTGGAAAGCGCTCGGGGAGTAGGGCAGGTAGTTTCTCTCGGACGCAGCCCAAATTGACCTTGCCTGGCACACCCACAGTTCTCAGGTAAGTGTTATTTCTAAAGTGTGATCCAAGTGTTCAGGATGCATTATTTTGTCTTTTTTTATGTAACTATTAATGGATGTTGTGGCGGTTTATTGAGTTTAGCTTGTGCTAAGTTTTATGTAAACTGACAGTTTAATAGTCATAGTTGTCTGTTTTGCATGTAAATAACTTGAAATCCTAAGCACCAGGTGACAATGTGCCTTTAGTCAATGTGCTGGTTCCATAATAATAGAGTAGCACAATGTGTAACTACTAGAGTCTCATTCTAATGGATACCATAAGATCTCCCAAGTTGCCCAGTTAAATGATGGGCATTGATCATGTGACCCTTCCTGTACTCCTGTGGTTTCCCTGATGTGAAGTTTTAGTTCGCTTCCTTGTGGCTTTCTCTTGTTCCTAAATGCATTGCACAGTTTAAAAGTAACTTTTTCTCATAGTTAAGTTTTCTGTGATTTAGATAGTCATCTCAAATTCCTCATTCCCTCAGCCTGCATGTGTAAGTTGCAATTGGCCCATTTTATTAAGATTGTGTCTTGGGGTGGGAGGAGAAAGTTACTTTATATTTCTAGTAAAAGTCTAAACTAGTTTACTTGTTGCCATTTTGGACAGATACTTGATCTGAGCATAGTTCATTCCAGCCAGATAAGAGATCATTGACCTGAAATGTTAACCTGACCTTCCCCTCTCCACAGATACTGCATGACCTGAGGTTTCCAGCATTTATTTATTCCAGCCTTTTCCTGTTTTGAAAATCTGTATAGTGTCACTGGTTATTTTAAGAATTGGTCACTCTCAGCACCTATCTTATTGCCTTCCATTATCACATAAATTCTACACACCTTATGCCTGTTACAGGCTCAATTTGATTGAGTTACTTGCTGGAAAGGAATTCTAGCCTGCAGAATGTTGACAGTTGACTTGTCCCATCACTGAGGTATTAATCAAACTCCATAACTGAGGAGGTATCATCCAGATGACTGCAATTAAGCCACTTTTCATCCTGACTTGAATGACTGGGGTGGTGATGTCAGACAAGAATCCTCTGTGCTACTCCATTACCTCCCTCCAACCCTAAGCTGTTGGTTGGCAATGGCTGCCAACTAGGGCCAAGCAATTATATCTATTTCACTGATGCAGCCTTTGGTGTCACCCAAAGAGTAGTAATCTTGGCTCCAGAAGCCACGTTAACTTGCGTGACTTAGAGCTGTGTTTAATCTTTGGCAACTTTTTGAACAGATGATGCTAGTTATTTTTAGTTTGTTGCCTAAAAAAAAATGGCTTTGTGCTCTTATTGGTCCTGTAAGTCTTCTATTTGAAATAAGTCTTCAGATTGTATTCAAAGTAAGGCTGTGATACAACAGGGGCAGGAAACTTGCTGAGCACAACTATTTTAAGGGTATGATGTCCCTGGAGGTTTTTTCCTCCCCTGCATTTAAGGGGATTCTATAAGTACATGAGATGAAGTAAGGTGGGAGGAGGCTCGTGTGGAGCATAAACACCAGCATAGATCTATTGGGCCAAATGGCCTGCTTCTGTGCTGTAAATTCAATGTAATTCTTTTCTTTCTTCCCCTGAATAGTGGCAGTCATCTTGAACTTCATTCGTAGAATGAGAAAGGGTCTACTCTTTGGAATGAGAGTTTCTAATCTAATCTTCCAGTCTTGCTGTGTACAGAACTGCAGAGTATGTAGTGATGGGCAGCTTCCTTTTTAGAAAAAGAATTGCTGGTGATCGAAGTGGTGTTGAAGATTATATGTTCAGATACGTCTACTTTTGCTTCCCTATAGGAGGCAGCAACATATGGGCTCAAAGGGAAAAAGCACAGAAGAGTTGGAGATGGAAAAGATTGCTCAATTTCAGAAGGAAATGGCAGAGCAGAGGAAATGTAATGAGGAGTCGCTGAAGCTGGCCATATCTGGTGCAGGTATACTAACAGATCTGAGGCTGAAAGCAGGGTGAAGTTCCACACCATAATCTATTTATTAGAATTAAGGAACAATAGAGGATCTATTATGCTACTGGGTGTATACTATAGGCCACCAAATAGTGGGAAGTGATAATGAGGACTTCAGCTTCTCAATATAGACTGGGACAGTGTGTTTCCAGTCCAACCAGGAAGGAAGGAAACGGTGTGGTATCTAGTTCTGGGCAATGAAATGGGGCAGGTGGAGCCTTTGGGGACCATAATATCATTAGGTTTAGAATGGTCGTGGAAAAGAACAAGGAACAATCAAATGTGAAAATGCTTGAATGGAGGGGAGCAAATTTTGTTTTAAAAAGGGAGCTTACCCAGGTGGATTGGAATCAAAAATTGCTAGGCAAAACAGTAATTTAACAATGTGAGGCCTTCAAGGAGGAGCTGGTTCAGGTACAGTAGACACATCCCTACTGGTGAAAAGGAAGGGCGTCAAGGCTAGAACTCCCTGGATGACTCAAGATATAGAGATTAAAATGAAACAGAAAAAGGAGGCTTATGACGAATGTAAGGTTCATAGAGAACCAGGCTGAATGCAGAAAGTACAGAGGAGATCTAAAAAAGGAAATGAGGGGCAAAGATACAAAGCTAGGTGGGAAAGTAAGCTGTAAGGAGGATAGAGTCTGCAAAGGGATATAAACAGGTGAGTGGGCAAGAAGGTGGCAGTTGGAGTATAATTTGGAAAATGTGAAGTTATTCACTTTGGTTGGAAGAATAGAAAAACAGAATATTTTTTAAATGGTGAGACAATATTAAATGTTGGTGTCCAGAGAGACCTGGGGGTCCTGGTATAAGAAACACAGTTAGCATGCAGGTACAGCAAGCATTAGGAAGCCCAAATGGCATGTTGGCCTTTATTGCAAGGGGGTTGGAGTAAAAGAGTACGGCAGTCTTACTACAATTGTACAGGGCTTTGGTGAGACCTCACCTGGAGTACTGTACAGTTTTGGTCTCCTTATCCAAGGAAGGATATCCTTCCCTTCGAGGCGGTGCAATGAAGGTTCACTAGATTAATTCCTGGGATGAGAGGATTGTCCTGAGGAGAGATTGAGTAGAATGGGCCTATAGTCTCTGGAGTTTAGAAGAATGAGGGGTGACCTCATTGAAATATATAAGATTCTGAGGGGGCTTGACAAGGTAGAGGCCGAGAGGTTGTTTCCCCTGGCTGGAGAGTCTCGAACTAGAGGGCATAGTCACAGGATAAGGGGGTGGCCATTTAAGACTGAGGAGGAGAAATTTCTTCACTCAGGGTTGTGAATCTTTGGAATTCTCTACGCAGAGGGCTGTGGATGCCAAGTCGTTGAGTATATTCAATGCTGAGATTTTTGACTCTTAAGGGAATCAAGGGATATGGGGATAGGCCAGGAAAGTGGAGTTGAGGTTGAAGATCAGCCATGATCTGATTGAATGGCAGAGCAGGCTTGAGGGGCTGTATGGCCTACTCCTATTTCTTATGAGAATAGATTAGTGGCTAACATAAAGGGGAACCTAAAAGTCTTTTATAAATAGTGGAAGGGTGGGACTGATTTTTAGGGACAAAAAAGATCATCTTGTGGGATCAGAGGGCATGGCTGAAGTACTAAATGAATACTTTGCATCCATCTTCACCAGAGAAGAGGATGCTGCCATTGTAGGTCGTAGCAATATTGGATAGGATAATTCTGTGTCTGTGTCTGTGTCTGCAGATGACATGGGACTTGGAAATGTAGTAAACAACATGGAGGATAGTAACAGACTTCAGGAGAATGGGCAGACACATGGCAGATAAAATTTAACAGGTATTAAGTGATTGGTAGGAAGAATGAGGAGAGGCATTTTTGAAGGGGGTGCAGGAACAGAGACCGGGATTTGGGGGGGGGGGGGGTTTGTTCGTGTACAAGTTTTTGTCGGACAAGTTGAGCAGGTTGTTAAAAGCGTATGGGATCCTGGGCTTTATAATAGAGGTATAGATTTAAAAAAAACAAGGCAGTTATGCTAAACCTTTTCAAAATGCTGGTTAGGCCTCAGCTGGAGTGATGTCCAAGTCTGGACACCACATTTTTGGAAAGATGTCAAGGCCTTCGAAAGGGTGCAGAGGAGATTTACTAAAATGGTGCCAGGGATGCCGGGCTTCAGTTATGTGGGGAGACTGGAGAAGCTGGCGTTCTTCTTAGAACAGAGAAGGTTAAGTGGAGATTTGATAGAGGTATTCAAAATCATTAACTTTTGACAGAGTAAATAAGGAGAAACTGTTTCCAATGGCAGAAGGGTTGGTAACCAGAGGACACAGATTTAAGGTGATTGGCAAAAGAGCCAGAGGTGACACGACTTTTTATGCAGAGTTATAATGATGTGGAATGCACTGCTTGAAAGGGTAGAGGAAGCTGATTCAATAGTAGACTAATTGGCTAGCTCTTCCAAAGAGCTGGCAAGATGGGCTGAATGGCTGCCTTCTGTACTGTACCAACTATGATATGTGCTTGCCCAAGTTGGCCCTTTTAGATGTTTGAACCTAAGTGCTGCATGTTGGCAGGCTATGACTGTTGAGTCATCCCCATCACAGCTGATGTGTTCATGAAATTTTTATAGCAGGGCTCTGGTGTAGTCACCCCTTGCTAGCAGAGAGCTGAGGTGGCTAATTGTAGCAGCCCTCTATTAGCTAACTCATCATAAACCAGGAATCCCAACATGACACTTTCTGGCCATGTGTCTACGCATAGCTTTTATCCATTGAATGACTGGGAGCTAGTAGCAGAATTGATGGGGAGTTGCAGGCAGCTATCTAATTACTTTGACCAATAGGAATGAATACTTCCAGAAAAATATTCAATTTTTAGTATTCTGGAAATGGTATTGTAGTGATGAATGAAACTATCTTCTGAATTGTGTGCATGTTAAATATTCTGGAATATGGTTTTTAAAAATGGAAAAAATCCCAAATAAAGCATGGGGTCAAGTACTTATTTTTATTTCTGCTGTCCTTTGGATTTTTTAAAAAACTAGTGTTATAGAAAATAGGAGCAAGAGTAGGCCATTTGGCCCTTTGGGCCTGCTCTGCCATTCAAAATGATCATGGCTGACTGTCTAACTCAGTACCCTGTTCCTGCTTTTTCCCCATATCCCTTGATCCCTTTAGCATTAAGAAATATATCTATCTCCTTGAATACATCTAATGACTTGGCCTCCACTGCATTCTGTGGTAGAGAATTCCACAGGTTACCACCCTCAGAAGAAATTTCTCCTCATCTCGGTTCTAAATGGCATACCCCGTATCCTGAGACTCTGGCTCCTGGTTCTGGACTCCCCAGCCATCGGGAACATCCTCCCTGCATCTCGTCTGTCTAGTCCTGTTAGAATTTTATGTTTCGATGAAATCACCTCTCATTCTTCTAAACTCTAGTGAATATAGGCCTAGTCGACCCAATCTCTCCTCATACGTCAGTCCTGCCATCCCAGGCATCAATCTGGTAAACCTTCGTTGCACTCCCTCCATGGCAAGGACATCCTTCCTCAGATAAGGAGACCAAATCTGCGCACAATACTCCAGAAGAGGTCTCCCCAAGTCCCTGTATAACTGCGGTAAGACATCCCTGCTCCTGTACTCAAATCCTCTTGCAATGAACGCCAACATACCATTCGCCTTCCTAACTGCTTGCTGCACCTGAATGTTCGCTTTCAGCGACTGGTATACAAGGTCACCCAGGTCTCGTTGCACCTCCCCTTTTCCCAATCTATCACCATTCAGATGATAATCTGTCTTTCTGTTTTTACAACCAAAGTGGATAACCTCACATTTATCCACGTTATACTGCATCTGCCATGTTCTTGCCCACTCACCCAACTTGTCTAAATCACATTGGAGCCTCTTTGCATCCTCCTCACAGCTCACATTCCACCCCAGCTTTGTGTTGTCTGCAAACCTGGAAATGTTACATTTAGTTCCCTCATCCAAATCATTGATCTATATTGTGAATAGCTGGGGCCCAAGCATTGATCCCTGCGGTATCCCACTAGTCACTGCCTGCCACCTGGAAAAAGACCCGTTTGTTCCTACTCTCTGTCAACCAGTTCTCAATCCATGCCAATATATTCCCCCCACCCCCAATCCCATATGCTTTAATTTTGCACACTAACCTCTTGTGTGGGACCTCATCAAAAGCCTTCTGGAAATCCAAATACACCACATCTACTGGTTCTCCCCTATCTATTCTACTAGTTACATCCTCAAAAAAACTCCAGTAGATTTGTTAAGCATGATTTCCCTTTCATAAACCCATGCTGACTTTGTCCAATCCTGTTAATGCCCTCCAAGTGTTCTGTTACCACATCTTTTATAATAGACTCTAGCATTTTCCCCACTACTGATGTTAGGCTAACTGGTCTGTAATTCCCTGTTTTTTCTCTTTTTTAAAAAAAATAGTGGGGTTACATTTGCCACCCTCCAATCTGCAGGAACTGTTCCAGAGTCTATAGAATTTTGGAAGATGATCTCCAATGCATTGGCTATTTCCAGGGCTACTTCCCTTAGTACTCTGGGATGTAGATGATCAGGCCCTAGGGATGTCAGCCTTAGCCCCATTAATTTCCCTAGCACTTTTTTTTTTACTAATACTGGTTTCCTTCAGTTCCTCCCTCTCACTAAACCCTTGGTTCCCTAACATTTCTGGCAGGTTATTTGTGTCCTCCTTTGACTTATTGGTCTAGAAAACCATCACGTACACACTCCAGGAATTCCTCCCCCACAGTATTGCTAATTTGGTTTGACCAATCTACATGTATATTAAAGTCACCCATGACTATAGTTGTACCCTTGCATGTGTCTCTAATTTCCTGTTTAATGCCCTCCCCTACATCTCCACTACTGTTTGGGGGCCTATAGACAACCCCCACCAACGTTTTCTGCCCCTTGGTGTTTCTTAGCTCCACCCATACAGATTCCACATTGTGATTTTCCGAGCCAATATCCTTCCTCACTATTGCATTGATTTCCTCCTTTACTAACAACGCTACCCCACTTCCTTTCCCTTTTTGCCTGTCCTTCCTAAATATTGAATATCCCTGGTTCCCATCCTTGGTCACCCTGCAGCCATGTCTCCGTAATCGCAACTATATCATAACCATTAATATCTATCTGCGCTGTTAATTCATCTACATTATTGCGCATGCTCCGCGCATTAAGACGCAATGCCTTTAGATTTGTCTTTTTAAGATCGCTAGTCATTTTAGTTTTATTCTGCACTATGGCCCTATTGTTTTTTACCCTTGTTTTCTCTGCCTTCCACTATTGCTTCTTCCCTTTCTGTCTTTGTTTCTATCCTTGTTTCCCCCTCCTCTGTCTCCCTACTCAGGTTCCCATCCTATACTAGTCTTTCCTACTGTCTGAATGCCCTACTATAATTATTTGCTGCAATTTGAACAGATGTGAGCAACAACTTTTTAAAGCAAAATGCTATAGTGTTTGTCCTGACAGTGTTATGGATTGCTCCTCATTCACTCACCCTCAATGCAAATGGTAACTACTCTACAAGGAGGTAGGGGATGGCAGACCCACTGGGATTCGTGAGCATGGCATCTGGCGAGAGTCATTGGTCATATGGTTCCCCCACCCATTGTTTGAGTCTACTCTTGTTGATTCACAGTTGGATAATTTGAACTGGGTGTAAAATAAAAAGCAGCTTGTGCAATTTTAGTACAATTACTTGGTTTAAATTGTAGGGTGATTGGAATTGCTTTGGATAATCTATTCCCTGTTAATTAAATGTAACCAGTCTGCATGCAAGAAATTATGGTGGGACTGGAGAGATTATCCATTTGCCAAAACTGAGCAATATTTGGGTAATTTATTTTTTCTCTTCCCTGTCACACCACCAAAAACAAAAGCAGCTTCTTTGTAAGTGGAGAATGACCTGGTGATTACTGTAGGTAAAATCTTATCAGCCTCTTCAGATTCTCCTTTGGAAAAGCATGTGGTCATACTGCTTCTGGGGTATTAATGCTGTTTGTTTATCTTGGCAAGACCTTTTTTTTAAAAGTACAAATTCCTGGACTCCATATTGCCATTTTTTGACTAACTGCAGTAGCCAGCCCTCCCTATACACGACCAAGAAGGTTACTGTTTATTGCAATAGTTTTAAAAACCTGGTCTCAGCTTTGACCTATGACTTTCTCAGGTCAAAGCAAGAAAAGGACACACATCCTACCCACAAAACCAATGGATATCAAGTTCCACACAGATAAGCGCATTAAAGCACACACTGAAGGCCAAGTGGACAAAGTGTACAAGGAAGTGAATTTCACCAGTGAATTGCGCAAACAGTCTCCTGTGAGTATTTTGTAACAGTCACTAGATCTGTGTGAAATTCTTTGGATTGTACAGGGTCTTGTAATGAACAGGGACTACAAAGGGGGTGGGAAATATTATCCTGTGGTTTGTAATCCTCTTCCTTCCCACGGTGGTCGACAACTAACATTTCCATATTGAAAGTTGCTTAAGCTTAAATTGCAACAAGTAATGCGCAAGTAACTCCTTCCTAGAGTCCCTGTGTGTTTTTTTCCCCCCTCTTACTCAAGCTGTCTGTGCTGGTGTTGCGTGGAGGTGTAACACTGTATTGAAGCTTTTGGTAATCCATCTGGGGAGATTCCTGATGGGGGCAATTTTTGTGTGGCAGTGGAATTTTTTTTGTTTACAGAAAGGATTATCAGTACAAAATTTTCCTTTTGCTTTGGTGTCTCATGTTCACATCCCTATTCAGATAATTTGAGCCCCTCAAAGATGGTCACTGATTGCTGTACAGCAGATTTAATATTTTCTGCATCTCAAATATGACCGGTTTGCTGGGAATGGGCAAGGGAAATATCAGGAAGACTGACTTGTCACTGAGACTTTAGCCCCTGTGGTCACTTGTCTGTCTGTAATCTGACATTCAAGGTGCTGATTTATTTTTGAGCTAAAATTTTCAATTCTGGAAGGCTCATGGGGAGGGGGCAACAGTGTTACATATATACTGCCTGAGGAAAACCTGATTCTTAAATATGTTTAGCCTATGTGCAGACTGATCTTGCTGGGTTCAGCACCATGAATCTGCCTGATCTAGATTCAAACCAGTTTGAAGTATTGGCAGCTGATGTTGAATGTTGGTCTACATTAATTTGCATTTACAAAATATTGCTGACTGCTTGTATTTAATACTGGCAACTTTATCATTCCAGATACGTGCACACAAAGGTGCTACAGTACCAAAGCCTTTCAACCTCTCGTGTGGGAACAAAAGGAAACATGCGGATACAGATAGCCAAGAATATGTCTCTCTGGCACAGCAGGTTGAGGCATTTCAATGTCGCACACCATCACGTTATCACTTGAGGAGCAGGTATCAGGAGGAGGAAGGTAATCTGAAATTTCCCTCCACTTCTAAACTGGTGACATGGAATCCTAAAATAGCCAGCCATCACCCAGATGTGTAGATTAACATAATCTCTCCTTATATGGTTGAATTAATCCAAAAAATGATGGCCAGAATGTCTGTATTGAAACTTGATTCTATGCCCGGTCAGCCTCCAGTATTGGGAGATTATACTAACAGCGCATCAACATCTGATATTGGCCCAGGTTGTTTTGTACGTCAGGTTAAGCAGAACAGAATGGTTCCTGTGCTGAGTTGTTGAGGCCGATAAGACATTGGTCTCGGCCTGGTCATATTCTGATGCATTACTCGCAGTGCCTGTGATTTGCCAGGGCCAGCATTTAATGTGCTTTTGTCTCCCTTTCTTGCTCTGAAAGAATGTCTGCAGCAAGTTTGAGCCTGGAACAGTCAGAGCAGAGCTCTAACTTTCTAACAGTACTGATCAGTCCAGTGATGCTGACTTCAGTGCAGTAGGTCCATAATCAAAGGACAAAGTTTGTATAATTTAATATTTTGATGTTGCAAGGAGCAACAGAAAACAGGTAACCTTGCTGTGAAAACTGTATTCTGCTTGTATATTCTATGTAAAATAAGACCGTTTTAGTCTACTATTGACATCATTGCATTAGAGTGCTTTTCAGTCTGCCTTCCAAAAGGCAGGAGAAGCAAGTGGCAGCACCTGCGAGACCGTAGTGTGCAGTACACAAAGCAAGGAATGTTATTGTTGCAGACCCAGATGGCGTTATCATTGAACAGAAGTAAAGGTACTCTGCAGATTATAGAGGACACTGTCTTCTTGTGACAGTGAATGACATTGAACCAGAGACCTGAAATTTGAAGTGTCTTTTTTCCCCTCCCTTATGCTTCAGATAAGCCCTTTACTGACTCTTCGACCTGGACTCATTAATGCCTTTCTCCTTGTCCTGCTTTCTCTTTCACCTAAAATTCCCAGATTCAGATTGCAGACCCTTGCCAGTTCCCAAAGGATTCACAGCTGAGTTTCCACTGGTGAATAACTGGTTGGTTGGACCCAACTTTTAAAGTCCCTTTTTTTTGTTCCCTTCCTTCTAATTCTGTCTGAGGAATCTGTTCAAGCCTCAGGACCATAAACTATGGGGAAGTGTCCACCACTCCATATAGCACCATTGAAATTTGACCCATCGTGTCTGCTGGAGCAATCCAGAACTAATCCCTCTGCTCATACATCTTCCTCTTCAACTATATCCGATTTTCCCTTGAAAGATCCAGTAATCTCTGCCTAAAGTATTCCAAGCTCTCAATAAATCGCTGCGTAAAGAAATTACCCTTTTCCTAACTGTTTTCGATTGACCCGTGTTGGATAACTTTGGATCATAATTCTGATGTGGTAAAACCGAACCACAAACTCATATTCACTCTGGTACAGTGGAATAAAATACATAAACTGACCAGGCCTGCTTCGATCATTTGAAACTTTGTACACTGAATATGTCTTTCTACGAACATACAAAAGTACAGCAAAAGATCAGCTGGTCCATCGAGCCTATCCCATTAGTCATGTTGCAACTAAGCATGTCCCTTCAGTGCACCCCACCAGCCATGTAATGGCCTGGGAGAGGCAAACCTTTTTTCTTAAACCTACCCCAGACAAGTTCAGGCAAAAAAAAAAATTCTGGGAAATTCCCCCCCCAAAGGTGATCAAAAACAAGATCCAGGAGATAGGTGACCGAGGTACATGACCCAACATCGCATCTACCTTTTGTACTCAGTGATAGCGGCTTCCTCCAGGAACTCGTCCAGCTTTCCTTTGAATGTTTTCAGCCAATGTTTACTCGCTCCACGAGCTGGCAGCTTATTCCAAAGGACTGACTCCGAAAAGAAAAATCCTCGACATCTAACCTAGTTCAATGCTTACATAACTTATACACCCATCCCCTCATTCTCCCTAACCTGTCTAACATGTATAGTGCCTTCATTTTAAATACTTCAATCAAATCACCCCAAAGTCTGTGCTGTTTTATAGTAAAAAGACCCAATTTCAGCCTATTGGCATTTTTATGCCAGGTATTAACCTGCCTCTGAACCTTTCCAGGGTTTCTATCTCCATCATGAGAAGACAAGAACTGGGCACTGTGTTGTAGATGAGGCCGAACCAAGGTCTTGTACAAGCACACTATGATGCTTTTTGCTTTCACTATAGCCTTTCTATAATTAAAGGTTCCTGACCGGTGCAAACAAACATGATTTGAAGCTGAAAGCTTACTCTCTCTTTTTCCTAGGTCCTTCCAAGGTGTCTGGGAAGATGAAACTGACTAGACCTCGAACTCCAATGCTGACAACTAAGGGCCGTGCTCGACCAACGATCTGTAAGAGCACGGCTGAAATAGAAGCAGAGGAACTAGAGAAAATACAATCGTAAGTGCAATTTTCCAGAAAGCTGAAAACACCTTTCCCCTCTCTGTTTACAGCCCATGCTAAAATGCTCAAGTGCTGGACATGTATAGTTTGTCACATGGATGTGCAGCTCAAGGAACAAAGGGGTGTGGACTTTTAAACTGGGTCAGTAAGTCATACTGTTCCCTTGTACCCTGTAATCCAGGGATCCAGTCTCACCACTAGGACTTTAATGTTGCACCTGGCCCTAGTGAGATTTTCAGGATTTCTCTGCTTGTGTAATCCACCACTAAAATAATGAGGATCAGGGTCAGTTTGGCACTGCAACATCAAGCAGATTATGGAATCACCATAGCTTGTGATTTTAGATTGGTTTACATGGCACTTAGTTTCCCCCCCCCCTCCTTGCTATATTTAAAAAAGTGCCGGGTGAAGTCCTTGTTCCTCCAGACATCCACTTATTGCAATATGCTGTGAGACTGAGCTTGGCTTTTGTGTCAGCCTAATACAGACCTGAGCAGACTATCCAGGTCAGTGCCACTACAGCCCAAGCTAGTGTGGTAATCTTCCTGACTGGTCATTTGTGGTTCCACTCAGTCCATCAAACCCGCACCTTCTGCAGACCTCAGCAATCGGCCAACAGTTAGCTTGCTAAGCCCTGAGTTCTTCCCTGGTGGGGTTTGGAATTGTATATTTTGAAGTAATACATTGGTTTCTGTGTTCACCTGTTTTATTATGCCAAAATTAAATGGGTATGTTTCAGTGCTTTGGGCTTCATTCTTGCTGTTTCTTTTATGAACAAAGCACTGATGTACCTAGGTGAGGCTGAGCGTAAACTGTTAGCGGTGTCACCAAAGCTGGTGGAGGGAGCAGTGCCCCTTGTTGGATTCTCCCGGTTGAATGAAGGGAATTCCTACTGGATGTGGAGCTTTAACTCTGGCTGTACTTCCAATAAACAAGCTGCCATCTCACTGAAATGGTTGGGTCACCAGTCTGAATTTCAGGGTTGAGGTCCTGGGACTCTGAAGCAACGGTTAAGGCAAAGGTGGGACCTGAGATTCATTAGACCTGATTCCTGCTTTTCCAGCTACAAATTCAAAGCTCAGGAAGTAAATCCCAGAATCCTGGAAGGTGGCCCGATTCTGCCCAAGAAGCCGCGTGTGAAGGAACTAACAGAACCTATTGGTTTTGATCTGGAGATAGAGAAGCGCATCCGGGAGCGGGAGGAAAACCGGAAGCCTGGAGAAGTGGAGGACCACAGCTTCCATTCGCGGCCCTGTCCTACTAGGATACTGGAAGATGTTGTGGTAAGGATTCTCTTCCGCTGGCCCCCCGCAAGAAAAAGCGCAGTTGGAGATTTTTAGGAATTATTGTAATAATTTTATAGCTGTATGGACAATTCGGAAATTCAATTCCAGACTGATTCTGCACTATCCATGGTTGTACTTTTGAGCTGTTAATGTTGGTGCCTTTGTTTAGTTCGTATCTAATTGCATCACTTGCTGAATAGAATTTATTGGTCCAAAAATTCCCGTGTAGAGATTTACAATCAAACTTCAATAAGCTTAATTGAGCTGAAGCAATATTCAGTTAAATTCCTGATCAGTAGTTGACTTTTTTGAGTTTGACTGCTTGTGGGTTGTTTTAATGCTGCAAATTACTTTCTTACAGGGAGTCCCAGAGAAAAAACTGCTACCCATAACCATGCCTAAATCTCCAGCTTTTGCAATCAAGAACCGTGTGAGAATTCCACACCAGGAGGAAGAGAAGGTAGGGGTGAAGTTTACACTTCTAATCCGTCATTCATGGATGACCATAGGTTAAGAATACAGAAATTCTGACCTGACCATTGATTCCCTTCATCTCCTCCCCACAGGAATGAGTCAATTGGTTTGTATTGGCAGTCAGCACACTGACCCATTTGAGTTTGCCATCAGAGCTGCTGCTGGAATCGGACTTTGATTTATATATCACCAGCTTGGTGTTTTTGACTTGCTCCTTCAGCTCTGTACTGGAAGTGTCACTGGCGTCAGGCTTGAGTGGCAGCAATCAGTGCAGTGTTGGGAGATGGCATCGTGTTTTGATTGGGAGGCTACTGGAGGGAAGCCAGTGCTTCAGAGCTCTACCCCAGGAGGGGAGAAAATTAGAAAGGGTGAAAATATTGTCTAACTTTCACTTGTGCTGGAAAATGGCAGAAAGTCTATTTTTATTCAGTTTGCATATATAGTGAGGAAATGGTGATGGTTGGTTCTCAAAAGGACACTAACCCTTTTTCTTGATTTCTAAAAAGGCCCCAGAATCTTGGGCAGTCGCTAGGGCCTTCACTGCTATATTAATCATTTAGCATTCACTAAACTGTCTTGTTTCAGACTGTAAGT
Source organism: Heptranchias perlo (assembly GCF_035084215.1). NCBI lineage: Eukaryota > Metazoa > Chordata > Chondrichthyes > Hexanchiformes > Hexanchidae > Heptranchias > Heptranchias perlo. The sequence goes on along the minus strand of NC_090343.1, from coordinate 50,846,643 downwards.
AAACTGTGCAATTTAAGCTGATCAACAGTTTCTTTGTAGAGACCCTGCATACTAGTGGTTTTGACTTTGGTCCAGGTTCTAAAATGGTGCAACCTTCCTCAGTGTTACTAAAACTAGACAAATGTGTCCAGTGGTACTTTTTTCTTGTGAATGCAGAGCTTGCCTATTAAAACTTTCAGGAGGAAAAGCATGTGATTAAAGCCAATCCCATGCCACACTATGCTGTCCCATTCAAGCCAAAATCTTCAGAAGACAAGATTGTAGAAATCCAGCCATTCTCATTCGAGGCCCGGGACAAACGGAGGGAAGTGTTGAAGGCGAAGAAAATACAAGAGCTGCGCAAGGAGATGTCTGAGGTAATTCATTTGAAATCTAATCCATTCAAAAATAACTAATCTTCAGAATCCAGCTTAAAGGGTTTTCACATTGCATGCCATGGTTATCAACAATGAGGGTATGTTTGATAACTTTTAGAACAGTGTATATTCAGAAATATTTTCTATTTCCTTAGTTTGCACTCTATAAATCTATTAAACTTAGATCAGTAATGGTCATTGGAGTGTCTACATTATCTTGTGCAGTTCCCTGCTTTTAAAGCACAGCCGCTTCCTGACTTTGAATCTGCCCGGTTACCGGAGAAGGTGGTGAAGTCCCCGACCAAAGTGCAGCCGTTCCATCTGCGTATAGAAGAACGTGGTGCTATCAAAGACCAGCGTTGGGCACAGATGGTAAGTTTCTCTCAATCATCCTGTGTGACTACATTTTTTTGAATTAAATGTTTTTGCCCTGGCTCCTCCAATGTTCCCGTGAGTCTACCAAATGAATCGTGGACTAAGGAGGTCTAGGTTCGATCCCTGATCTATGGTGAGTTAGCTTCAGCACTCCTGCAATTGGGAAGGGAAAAATTGGCCAGGATTCCTGGAATTAATTGCTGTGCAGTTACTTCTGCTGGGAAGTGCATGTATGGAAATGATTTAAGGATAGGACCAGGCTGCTGTGATTTATCATACAGCTGGCTTCAAGTCCTGCCTGTGGACATTTGGCTTCATCCAAGGGTGTTCAACAAAGATCTAATTTCTTTATACAGATGAAGGAAGAGCTGAGACAACAAAAGGAAGCTGTGTGCTTTAAAGCCAATCCCAATTCTGTTATTTACCGCGAGCCATTTCTACCAAAGAAGGCAGACCGATCGTTGACAGGTATTCATTATCGTTTGTTTTTCATTTTGAAGTTCTTGCTCTTTGGAAGGAGGGGCAAAGAAAATGGGAGGAATCGTGGACATTTTTGCTCATATAGTTCTTGAACAATTTGTATCCCTTAATTGAGGTTAAATTCAAAAATCACTTGCATAGAAGTGAAGGTGTAAAATATTTAGTGAGCAGGGATTACCCAAGGTCACTCGCTAGGAAGTCTCGTGTAGGGAGAGGATGGGACTTGCACAATGTCACTGGCCCAAAAAGCAGCAGGGTTTTGGCCCATCTGAGATCTCAGTTGCTTGAATGCCTTCATCTTGAAGGTGATTACTACTGTAGATCATGTAATTGGTGTAGTTGAGCATTGGCTACTTGCAGTTAACCTGAAGGATATGTGTGCACACTGGAAGCACCTTGGGGGCTCTAATTAGTGAAGCGAATGATCTGTACAAAGTGCTGCTCTTTTCTGGTTCAGTCCCCAGGATTTACATTGCAGTCTCTGAAGTGATTAGTACTTGTGTGGATAATTTCTCCTCTGTTTTTGGACGAATCACCAGTGGAGACAGTACAGAGCACCTAGCTCTGCTGGAGTGCCTGGGATTTGTAAATAGACCTGTGCTTTTTCCTATGGTTCTCCCTGTTTGAGGAGGTTTATACTGATGCCAGTTCACCACTCCACATCCAGGCATACTGGTATCCAGTACATCCTAGGATGGGCAATTGCTATCACTGTGCTGCCACATATACAACTATTTATATGCCCTATGCATCTAGTCTTGCTCAATGATCCCTTGGTCCTTGCTGCTGTCCTGAGTTCCTATACCATGTAGGGTGAGCTCAGAGCACATTGGCAGAGCTCTAGCTGAGTCCTCATAGACTGCCCCAGAGCTCACTTCCTTTTTAGAGGGTGGTGAGCTCATGGGAGGGTCTTAATGTGGGATGTGGAACCTTTCCTCCAACTTGTTTGTCAAATTGCAGAGGAATTTTCAGAAAGAAGCTGAAGTCAACATCCATAACTTATAGTGCAGGACACAAGCAAAGGAGGTTGGTGATGCTAAGATTGGGTTTTAAAAGGAGTAAAAGATTGAAAAATAAGGTGATTTCCTGAGAAATTGTAAGCAGGTACTGAGTATTACGAGAGGCAGAGAAGGTTGGTTGGTGTATTGGGAGCTTGGGAGGAATGAGGCAAATTCAGAGGAGCATTGGTATTGAGGTTGGAAGCTAATGGTGAGAAGGATTGCTAGCAAAGGACCAGCTTTTCCTGGTATCTTGGCCAAGACCATGAGATGTTGGAGCTTCCCTAGATTTGGAACCAATGTTTGTGCTTTGGACAGATTGCACTAAGTTGAAGGGCAGAAGTGCTTGGCATGAAGAGGAATGTAGGTGTAGCAGCTTTAGCAATGGTGACATGAAAGTTCCTTTTTAAGATCAGAGGTGGTGGTGAGAATATTTTGGGACACTGCCAGTGTCACCCAATATATAAATGATGGGGAGGGGCGGAGGGAAGAAGAGATCCATGACATTTATGCAGTTGGAGTACAGAGGATCAGTTGGTCTGGTCTATGTTGGCCTACATTTAAAGAAGGAAGCCTCATCCGATCTTGGATACGGTACTGCAAGAGGAAACTCCTTGTGTTTTGCTTTTTCCATTTTGTCTTGGTGCCTTTCCCTTCCCTGTATTTTGGATCACTTCCCTTAATGTGATTTCTCCTTTGTCACAAATTACTGAAGTTTTATTATTTGAACCCTTGTTTTTCATTGTTTCCAAACTTAGAAAATGTTGATTCTATAGCTCAGGAGAAGTTTGAGTTGGCAACAGAGAAGCGTGCAAAAGAGCGCATGGAATTCGAAATGTACAAAGCAGAGAAAGAATCCATGAGAGAGCAGCTCGAACAGGAAAAACGGAAAGAAATTGAAGAGAATGAAAGAGGAGAAACTGCCAGACTTCGGCAGGAACTAGTGAGTAGCTGGTTATCTGGGCTCAAGGACAGGGAGTGGGTGTCATTGTTCCCTGTTAACATTTGTAATTTCACACTGCTTCTGGGGTTGTACAATCTTGCAGTAATTTGCAAATGTGAAGAGTACAACAATCAGCACTATATAACCTAACGTAATCCAGGACTACTTTTGGTGCTTTCCTGCCTGTCGCCCCAGACACTTTAGATTATGTATTTTATGTTGCTCTCAGGCAAGTCATAGCTCCCTGTAGTCTTGATTAGAATATTCACCAGCCCTGGTATCACGTAAGTTTGTGTGCCCAGGACAATAGTTGGAAAATTGTTGCCAATTGCAAGGTAGGTCCAGTAGCAATAGTGACGGTGCTGCATTGAATTTAATTTTAGATTTAAAATTGAGTGAATTTATTGATGAACAAGTGACTGCATAAATACATATACTAACCATGAATGGAAAAACAAGAGGGTTACAATCTATATACTAAGCTATTTTGTAGGTAACTGTTGTATACAGTTTGTTTTCCTTTTTTAAACTGAAAGAACCAGGTAGTCTAACCTGTCATTTTGGTTCAAACTGAACAACTCTGCTCATCTGAGCTCATTTAAATACAGTGACTTCCTGGATTTGCATAACTGTCATAGATTCACAAGTAGCTGATAGTCCTACACATAACTGAACAAGCACCATATGTGTTTGAATGTGGTTTGGCCTTTCAGTTACAGAGCCAGAACAGACTGTTCTTGTATTAAGTCCATGTCCCAGTTTAACTTAACTGTAGCTTGTTTTTAAACTCCATTGTCTTGTAAGTGACTGATTTAACGCTTATAAAGGCATTGACCAGTTGTATTCACAAAGTTAAGGTATAAGGCACTGGTCTAGGAGTCTGTCAATGGCTTGCACAGTTTCCTCATTCAGGTGCTAGCTTAGAAAGTAGTTGTATTTGTTCAAATGGTGAATACTTGTAGAGTACAGGACTCATTCAGTTGGGGGATGGAGAGAAAACTGGGTGTACATGGAGTAACTGCTCAGTGGAGCTAGGGGTTTTGGGTGTCAATTTTTACAGTTTGTTCTGTGAGGATGTGGGTGTTGTAGGGTTATATTGCTTGTGAAGTTTCCTTGAACTTAGATCTTAGGTCTTGTGGGGGTGCATCTTTAATACATGGGCAGCTTCACCTAATACAGGAAAGCTGATGCCTTTTGAGCTGTCTACAGAAGGGAAGGGTAAAGAAATATGATGAGGAAGTGATTCTAGTGACTCTGGTGGCCCAGACCTGATTCTCAGACCTATATAGAGTGGCAGGGCTTCTACTCAATGGCCTGGCTCTTATAGCAGGCTGACCCACAATGGGTAGAAGTTCTAGTGATCAATTGTGGCTACCATGTTTCCCTTGGACTTCACCTTGAAAGCTCCCAACACTGAGCGGGAATAGACTGTCCACTGGTGGTCAGCACTCTTTTCAATTTTCTGGTGTGGGAGGTATGAGTGATACTTTGAGATGTTGCTAACATGGGGGACAAGGGCAATGCAGTTGATATTTATTGCGTTTTCAGAAATCTTTTGACAGTGATCAGTAGCTAAAGTAAGGAGCCATGTAATAGGGTTAAAGTATAGTGCTGGATATATCTGACTCTGTCCCAGCATTTGAAATCATCTCTTTAAGCATATAGGGTTAGTTAGCTTTATCCTTGGTTGGTCATTAGGTAATAACTTGTGTTTTTAATGGTTTTAGCATTTTATTTAAACAAAATAAGTCTGAATTTTACCTGCCACATGGCTGATCCATTGAAAGTCTCACTCTATGCAGGATTAGTATTCCATATACCAAAAATGCCACCCCCCCCCCCCCCCCCCCCAAAAAAAAAATGAAGGCATAAATGATGTCTTCAGAGATCTAAATAAGACTGTTCCAGTTATCTATCACTTTCTAGTCTAGTACTTGTGCTAATGGTGAGATTTGCTGTGGCACATTCAGGCATCCTGAACCTGGGAATCCCATCGTGTCCTAGGTTAGTCAACATTGTGAGAATCTGCAGCTTTCAGGTCATCTGCTGTGAAAGTTAAACTGAAATACCGGATTGCTGAACCATTAAGTTTTTTTTTGTTTGCAGGTGCACAAAGCCAATCCTGTCCGACAGTACAAGAAAGTGGAAATCAAACCCAGTGAGCAGCAACTCACAGTTCCACGCACTCCCAATTTTTCTGATCGGTTTAGGCTGTAATGTGTGCTACTTACTTTGTGTCCAGAATCCCCATGTAAGGTTTGGAGCTGTCTGTGATGTTTCTAACTTCACTCCAGGATTATTGCTATAACTGTTGTACTATTTTAAGTTTGTAATCACCTAGTTCATAACTTGTATTGTACTATTTTAAGATTGTAGTCATTAGTTCATAACTTGTGTTGCTCAATAAAGTTTTAAATTTTAATTATTGTTCACCTTCTTGGCTATAGAATGTTTAAAGCCCATTCAGTCCATGTCACTCGTTCTGTTCCTCCATTTATTAAACTTTCACGCACACATGGTGCATTTGGTTAGAGTAACCTTTCACCCTGGCACTTGGGTTCCGATCCCTGTTCAGACTGGTAGGTAATCATCTGAGTGGAATCATTCCAGTTCTTGGATGTGGACCAATGATGTCGAACAGCTCTGAATGTGATACACTTGGACTGGGAGTGTTACTCTGCATCCCACCTGGAAGTGCTCTATGCTGCAATGAATGTTAACTCAACTATTAGCTCAGTGCCATTTAGTGATGGTTCCTCTTGTGCAAAGCAAGTCCTGTCTGACTTTACAAGAAAGTAAGCAGCAACTAACCATTCTGTGCACTCAATTATTCTGATAGAATAATATCATAGGCCAATCATCTCAGCCCCAGGACATTGCTGCAGGAGTTCCTCAGGGCAGTGTCCTAGGCCCAACCATCTTCAATTGCTTCATCATTGACCTTCCCTCCACCATAAGGTCAGAAATGGAGATTGCAGAGTGTTTAGTTCCATTTGCAACCCCTCATAACAAAGCAGGCCATGCCCACATGCATCCAGGCTTGGGCTGATAAATGGCAAGTAACATTTGTGCCAGGCAATGACCATCTCCAATGAGAATAGTCACCATTGACCAGAAATTTAACTGGACCAGCCACATAAATACTGTGGGTACAAGAGCAGGTCAGAGGCTGGGTATTCTGTGCTGAGTCGACAGTGCTATCAAGCGGCACTTACTCACCAATAACCTGCTCACCGATGCTCTGTTTGGGTTCTGCCAGGACCACTCGGCTCCAGATCTCATTACAGCCTTGGTCCAAACATGGACAAAAGAGCTGAATTCCAGAGGTGAGGTGAGAGTGACTGCCCTTGGCATCAAGGCAGCATTTGACCGAGTGTGGCACCAAGGAGCCTTAGTAAAATTGACGTCAATGGGAATCGGAAAACTCTCCAGTGGCTGGAGTCATACCTAGCACAAAGGAAGATGGTAGTGGTTGTTGGAGGCCAATCATCTCAGCCCCAGGACATTGCTGCAGGAGTTCCTCAAGGCAGTGTCCAAGGCCCAGCCATCTTTAGCTGCTTCATCAATGACCTTCCCTCCATCATAAGGTCAGAAACGGGGATGTCCGCTGATTGCACAGTGTTCAGTTCCATTCACAACCCCTCAGATAATGAAGCAGTCCGAGCCTGCATGTGGCAAGACCTGGACAACATCCAGGCTTGGGCTCATAAGTGGCAAGTAACATTCGTGCCAGACAAGTGCCAGGCAATGACCATCTCCAACAAGGGAGAGTCTAACCACCTCCCCTTGACATTCAATGGCATTACCATCGCTGAATTCCCCCACCATCAACATCCTGGGGGTCACCATTGACCAGAAACTTAACTGGACCAGCCATATAAATACTGCGGCTACAAGAACAGGTCAGAGGCTGGGTAATCTGCAGCGAGTGACTCACCTCCTGACTCCCCAAAGCCTTTCCACCATCTACAAGGCACAAGTCATGAGTGTGATGGAATACTCTCCACTTGCCTAGATGAGTGCAGCTCCAACAACAATCAAGAAGCTCAACACCATCCAGGACAAAGCAGCCTGTTCCAAGGAGAAGCCCAGCCTATCCAATCTTTCCTCATAGCTAAAATTTTCCAATCCTGCAACATCCTCATAAATCTCCTCTGTACCCTCTCTAGTGGTGGAAGCAGATTTAATAGTAACTTTCAAAGAATTACGTAAATAGTTGGAGGGAAAAAAAATTACAGGGCTATGGGGAAAAGAGGGGAAGGGACCAATTGGTAGCTCCTTCAAAGAGCTGGCTCAGGCACAATAGGCCAAATAGCCTCCATCCGTGCGGTACCTTTTATTTGTTCATGGAATGTGGGTGTCACTGGCAAGGCCAGCATTTATTGCCCATCCCTAATTGCCCTTGAGAAGGTGGTGGTGAGCCTCCTTCTTGAACCGTGCAGTCCATGTGGTGAAGGTTCTCCCACAGTGCTGTTCGGGAGTTCCAGGATTTTGACCCAGCGACGATGAAGGAACAGCGATATATTTGCAAGTCGGGATGGTGCGTGACTTGGAGGGGGGAATATGCCGGTGGTGTTGTGGCCATGTGCTTGCTGCCCTCGTCCTTCTAGGTGGTAGAGGTCGCGGGTTTGGGAGTTGCTACAGTGAATCCTGTAGATACACTGCAGCCACAGTGCGCTGGTGGTGAAGGGAGTGAATGTTTAGGGTGGTGGATGGGGTACCAAACAAGTGGGCTGCTTTGTCCTGGATGGTGTCGTGCTTCTCGAATGTTGTTGGAGCTGCACTCATCTGGACAAGTGGAGAGTATTCCATCACTTTGCTGATGATTGAGAGTAGACTGATGGGGCGGTAATTGGCCGGATTGGATTTGTCCTGCTTTTTGTGGACAGGACATACCTGGGCAATTTTCCACATTGTCGGGTAGATGCCAGTGTTGTAGCTGTACTGGAACAGCTTGGCTAGAGGCGCAGCTAGTTCTGGAGCACAAGTCTTCAGCACTACAGCCGGGATGTTGTCGGGGCCCATAGCCTTTGCTGTATCCAGTGCACTCAGCCGTTTCTTGATATCGCATGGAGTGAATCAAATTGGCTGAAGACTGGCTTCTGTGATGGTGGGGATATCGGGAGGAGGCCGAGATGGATCATCCACTCGGCACTTCTGGCTGAAGATGGTTGCAAACACTTCAGCCTTGTCTTTTGCGCTCACGTGCTGGACTCGGCCATCATTGAGGATGGGGATGTTTACAGAGCCTCCTCCTCCCGTTAGTTGTCCACCGCCATTCGCGACGGGATGTGGCAGGACTGCAGATCCGTTGGTTGTGGAATTACTTAGTTCTGTCTATAGCATGTTGCTTCCGCTGTTTAGCATGCATGTAGTCCTGAGTTGTAGCTTCAACAGGTTGGCACCTCATTTTTCGGTACGCCTGGTGCTGCTCCTGGCACGCTCTTCCACATTCTTCATTGAACCAGGTTTGATCCCCTGGCTTGGTAATGGTAGAGTGAGGAATATGCCAGGCCATGAGGTTACAGATTGTGCTGGAGTACAATGCTGCTGCTGATGGCCTACAGCACCTCATGGATGCCCAGTTTTGAGCTGCTAGATCTGTTCTGAATCTATCCCATTTAGCACGGTGGTCGTGCCACATGTTGGATGGTGTCCTCAGTGCGAAGACGGGACTGTGCGGTGGTTACTCCTACCAATACTGTCATGGACAGATGCATTTGCGACAGGTAGATTGGTGAGGACGAGGTCAAGTAAATTTGTCCCACCACCTGCCACAGGCCCAGTCTGGTAGCTATGTCCTTCAGGACTGCGGTCAGTCGTGGTGCTACCAAGCCACTCTTGGTGATGGACATTGGAGTCCCCCACCCAGAGTACATTCTGTGCCCTTGCTACCCTCAGTGCTTCCTCCAAGTGGTGGTCAACATGGAGGAGGACTGATTCATCAGCTGAGGGAGGACGGTAGGTGGTAATCAGCAGGAGGTTTCCTTGCCCATGTTTGACCTGATGCCATGAGATTTCATGGGGTCTAGAGTCAATGTTGAGGACTCCCAGGGCCACGCCCTCCTGACTGTATATCACTGTACCGCCACCTCTGGTGGGTCTGTCCTGCCGGTGGGACAGGACATACCCAGGGATGATGATGGAAGAGTCCGGGACGTTGGCTGAAAGGTATGATTCTGTGAGTATGGCTATGTCAGGCTGTTGCTTGACTAGTCTGTGGGACAGCTCCCAATTTTGGCACAAGTCCCCAGATGTTAGTGAGGAGGACTTTGCAGGGTCGACTGGGCTTGGTTTGCCTTTGTCGTGTCCGGTGCCGAGCGGTCTATCCGGTTTTATTCTTATTAGGATTTTTTTTAGCAAGATTTTACAACTGAGTGGCTTGCTAAGCAATTTCAGAGGGCAATTAAGAATCAACCACATTGCTGTGGGTCTGGAGTCACATATAGGCCAGACCGGGTAAGGACGGCAGGTTTCCTTCCCTAAAGGGCATTAGTGAACCAGATGGGTTTTTACGATGATCCAGTAGTTTCATGGCCACCATTACTGATACCAGTATTTTAATTCCAGATTTTATTTATTTAATTAATTGAATTTATTTAATTAATTGAACTTAAATTCCCCAGCTGCCGTGGAGGGATTTGAACTCATGACTCCGGATCATTAGTCCAGGTCTCTGGATTACTAGTCCAGTAACAAAACCACTATGCTACCGTACCCGTACTTTAGTTCCTTTGCCATGCCCCCTGCCTCCACAAGATCTTTTTAGTCCCTAATTGGTTCCCCCTTCCACTATTTATGTTTATAAAAGACTTTTGGCTTCCCTTTTATGTTAGCTATTAATCTATTCTCATACTCTCTCTTTGCCCCTCTCAGTCCTTTTTTTTAGATCTTTTTGTATTCAGCCTGGTTCTCTACTGTATTATGAACCTTATATTCATCATAAGCCTAATTTTTCTGTTTCATTTTAATCTCTATCTTTAATCATCCAGGGAGCTCTCGTTTTGGATGCCCTTCCTTTCCCCCTTATGGGAATGTGTCTACTCTGCACCCGAACTATCTCCTCCTTGAAGGCCTCCCATTGTTCAATTATTGTTCTGCCACCAATTTCTGATTCCAATCCACCTGGGCCAGATCCCTTTTTAACTCACTGAAATTTTCACTCCAGCATTTTCACATTTGATTGTTCCTTGTCCTTTTCCATAACTATTCTAAACCTGATGAAATTATGATCACTGTTTCCCCAACTTCTGCTCCAACGAAACATGCTCCACCTGCCCCACTTCATCCCCAGAACTAGTTCCAACATTGCTTCCTTCCTGGTTGGGCTGGAAACACACTGTTCCAGAAAGTTCTTGAACACATTTCAGGAATTCCTCCCCCCCCCCCCCCCCCCCCTCCCTTTGCCCTTTACTCTGTTACTATCCCAGTCTATATTGGGATAATTGAAGTCCCCCATTATCACTACTCTGTAGTTCTCACATCTTTATGGAATTTCCCTGCAAATGTTCTCCTCTATCTCCTTCCCACTATTTGTTTGCCTTTAGTATACACCCAGTAGTGTAATAGCTCCTCTATTGTTCCTTAATTCTAACCAAATAGATTCTGCCTTTGATCCCTCAACTACATCATCCCTTTCCAGTGCTAAATAGTTTCTTTGATCAATACTGACACCCCGCCTCCTTCCTCCCCTATCTTTCCTGAATCCTTGTAGCCAGGAATATTAAGTGCCCAATCCTCCCCTCCTTTGAGCCAGGTCTCTGTTACTGCCACTATATCATAGTCCCATGTGGTATCTTGAGCCTGCAGCTCACCAAACTTATTTACCACACTGAGCATTTATGCACATGCGCTGTAAACTTGTCTTAGACTGCCTTGCATTTCCCCCCGTTTGATCCCTCCTATTTCTGAACCACAGGATGAATCTATTTATTTTTCAGTCTTATCCCGTCCAGCATCTCCTTGGAGGGTTTTGGAGTTGTCTGAAATGGATTCCTGGCACTAGTTTCTCTCACTTTCGCACCAAAATGGGGCTGGGGGAGGGGGGTTGTTCATCACTTTTGGAAGTGCTCGGCTCCCTCAGATCCACCTCTTATGCAGCCAGTGGTGAGTGTGGCTCCATGAATCAGGTATACTGTTGTAATTGGGGGACCCTTAATGCCGAAGGATATAGAAAGACCAGCAAGGGAATGACAAGATGCCATTGCAAAACCCTGCTGAAGTTTGGGACCGGTCAGGCTGAAAGCTGATGGGTGGACAGAACTTCTGGCTTCTGGAATTTTCACCTCCACGTTTCTACTTGAGGTATTTTTCAGTCCTCAAGAAAACCGGGAGAATCTGTCCAATTAGACTAGGGTTTCAAATGAGCTACTAAAGCAGAAGAGGTTTGACATGGTCATACTGCTTCAGAGGACTGGCTAGTTATGTTAATGGGTCTTTTTCCTGTCGATATATTTTTGACACTCTCAGGTGACCCTTATAAGTGAGCCCTCAATTCTGAGTGTTCATACTTGCCCTGATAGCTAGCTAAGTTTGATGGCATGCCCAGGATAACTAACTAAAAACCATCCTTGGATTTTGTTTCTGCAACTTGTATCCTTTGCCTCCACAAGATCATCAGGAGAGCAGCAATCATGTTAATTTCAATTAGCTAGTCACTGTATTTTTGACTTCCATTTTTTTTGTGGTAGATTTATACCTGTGAAAAATATAGAATATTACATGTTTTACATCTTTTTAGATTAAATTATAATTTTTTGAAAGAATGTACATAGGTACAAAAATGTGTAGTGAGGCGATGATAGTACTTTTATACTCTTAGTATGTCTTGCACATTGGTATAGCATGTTCCTGGTTAATAAAGCTCCTCCTCAGCCCAGATGCTCACTGGTCCACTCAAACCTGCTCTGCAGTACTCATCACAGATGTGAGGTTATTCATCTGGTGTTCTTAGTCCTTTGGGCTCAGGATGTCTGGCAGGTTTAACAGCTTTGCTCGCCCAGGTTTAACAGCTTATTTATCGAGGTTTTCCCACAGGAGCTGAAATGATCTCGGAGGGAGGGAGTTTTGCAGGTGACTGGTGTTGAGAGCAGGACGTGATGTTCTGGCTCTCACTGTCCATTACTCGGGCTAACTTAATCCCCTGACCTGTGGAAAAGGGGTCAATTTTTTTTTAAAAAGGTGTGAAGTTACTCATCAATAGAATCCCATCAGAAATACAAGTCTGTCAAATCTACTCTCCCTGCGAGTGCTCAATGCTGATATTAAAAATGGGAAATGTCTACCTGAGAAGTCTCATAGGGGCAGATGCTAGATGGCCTCTGCAGCATGAATTCTCACTCATGGCCCTGATCTTAATGCTATCACTCTGCACACTTGCAGTAAATTCTCTGGGGGCCACTCAATGCTGGCATCTTCTGGAGGCTAATTAGACACTCGTCAGGAGGGTGCTTCTGAGGGGTGTGTGTTATATCAGTGTTAGTGAAGGGTGTGTTCTATCAAAGTGGGTTTAAAAGAAGAAATGTATTTGTTTTTGAAAAAGAAAGTGGTTTTATAGTGGATGGGCTGATTAAATCCAACATCCACCAATATAATTTCTGACATCTGCAAGGCACTGGTGCAGTGGAGATTGCAGAATCTTCCTTTCAAGAATGTTCAGTGAACTGTCGAGGGACCAAGAGGAAGTGAGAAGATTCCAACCTATCCTAACATCCCCCCAACCCAATTTCTCTCCTGAACATACTGACCTTTTCAGGGGTACCTTCCACAGTAACTAACAGCTTCAGATAATGTTCAGCATTACTCAGTCCTCTACATGCAGCCTGGAGCACTCTTTCTTCCAGAAATTGCAGTATTCTGCTACAATACTACACTCGCTGCCAGCTGGCCACTGAGGACAACACTTTGAATGTCAAATGTTACAAACGTGAGATTCAAAGCATAGCTGAAGGTTCAACATTAACCTGGGAATGGAATAATCAATTATGACAAGGGCCTTACACTGCCAACCTTCTCTCTCTCTTCCCCGCCCCGCGAAGGCACCATATCTCCCCGAACCGACCACTATACCTGTGCAGGCCGAGGCTGTGCGGGAGCTATTTGACCATGGACAGCATCACAGCCAAACCCAATCCTCTGCTACTCCACAATTCTCCAGCAGGGCTCAGTATCTGAAATCACGGTTGATTTTCCCTCTCTAGCTTCGGATGCCCTGACTGAGATCAGCTAACTCCGCCTAGACCAGGAGTTAAGCCTTCTGCTTGGTGAGGTTTATTAAGCACCACCTTAACCCAATGGGCCGTCAGGGCACTAACCCAGTTTTGATCATAGGTCGTATCTTAGATATAATTTATTCGATTGCCTTAAGGCTCAGTTTTAACAGGACTGTCGAGCAATACACTGGACTTTATTGCTCCAGGAGGGACTGGGCTCAGAGTTTCCATTTTTACAATACAGTTAATGTGAAAATGCTTTTCTAAAAAACAATTAGCAAGCAGTTACCTCTTGACAAAATAACGTGATCAGATTTAACAGTGGCTGGCTAGAACATTAAAGAAATGATACACTTCATCCTTGTCAAACACGGCCACTTCCACTGAACACTCCGCACAGCGCACTGGATGGTACATCTCCTCCTTGTCCCCATCCTGCTGAGAACCAGTCCCGATCGATCCTGTTGCACCTTTCACCCTCTTGTACTTATTCCTTCTCTTTCTGTTTGTTGGCTCCTTGTATTTGAGAACTTCTCCTCTATTAATGATACAATTCATCACAAACATCGCCCTGTACTGCTCTTTGTACAAGTCGTGCCTGAAAGAACAATATAAAGGGCGTGCCATTACTACACCAATGAGGGAAGAGCTGTTTGTTTATATACAATTTCAGTGTGAAACACTTCCCTCGTGTCTGTAAACGTGCTTGTGTTAAATGAGCTGGCGCAGTCACAACCCGGTTTCAAGTGTGCACGGCTCACGAGCACGAAACCAGCAATTACACACACGCACACACACACTGTGGGACGGCTGGTGTGGGAAATGGAAATGGTCTCTTGTCACTGGTGCAGTACAGGGCACCCTCCTGAGACTGGAGGTGAGGCTCGTCTGCAGCTTGGAAACATCAACATGAAAAACTTGAAGTCAAAAGCATGAACAGCAGTCCTCAGATCATCCCCGATCGCCTTGGCAATCTCTACTGCTCGACCCAGTGAGTCGTTGAGGGAACTTTCCTCTCACACAATCACATCACAGGAAGACACCAGCTGGTCCACCCAGCCAGTCCCATCCTGACACAGTGCAACCTGCAAACCCCATCAACCACCCCAGACACACACAGTCTCCTGTACAAAAATCTCTGGGAAATTCCTCTCTGACCCCGAAGGTGACCAGGCTCCAGAAGAGATGGAGAGAGTGTGGAATGGGAAGCTTTCTGTTCTCCGGTATGACCATCCACTCCCCCCGAGACACCCACTATTACCACAGCTCACGCAGCATGGTGTATTTTTCCTCCTGGAGGTCTGTCCCACTCATGGATGTCACAGAACGGCTGCAGGGCATTCTGGAGGGGGAGGGTGAATAGCCAGTCGTCATGGTCCATATCGGTACCAACGACATAGGTAAAAAAAAAAGGGATGAGGTCCTGCAAGGTGAATTTAAGGAGTTAGGAGATAAATTAAAAAGCAGGACCTCAAAAGGTAGTGATCTCAGGATTACTACCAGTGCCATGTGCTAGTGAGTATAGGAACAGGAGAATAGACCAGATGAATGCATGGCTGCAGGGATGGTGTAGGAGGGAGGGATTTAGATTCCTGGGACATTGGGACCGGTTCTGGGGAAGGTGGGACCTGTACAAGCGGGACGGGTTACACCCGAGCAGGACCGGGACTGATGTCCTCGCGGGGGTGTTTGCTAGTGCTGTTGGGGAAAGTTTAAACTAGAATGGCAGGGGGATGGGAACCTGAGCAGGGAGACAGAGGAGGGGGAAACAAGGATAGAAACAAAAGACAGAAAGGGAAGAAGCAATAGTGGAGGGCAGAGAAAACAAGGGCGAAAAACAAATAGGGCCATAGTGCAAAATAAAACTAAGATGACTAGCAATCTTAAAAAGACAAGTCTAAAGGCATTGTGTCTTAATGCACAGAGCATTCCCAATAACGTAGATGAATTAACAGCGCAGATAGATATTAACGGTTATGATATAGTTGTGATTACGGAGACATGGCTGCAGGGTGACCAAGGATGGGAACTGAACATCCAGGGGTATTCAATATTCAGGAAGGACAGGCAAAAAGGGAAAGGAGGTGGGGTAGCGTTGTTAGTAAAGGAGGAAATCAATGCAATAGTGAGGAAGGATATTGGCTCGGAAAATCACGATGTGGAATCTGTATGGGTGGAGCTAAGAAACACCAAGGGGCAGAAAACGTTGGTGGGGGTTGTCTATAGGCCCCCAAACAGTAGTGGAGATGTAGGGGAGGGCATTAAACAGGAAATTAAAGACGCATGCAAGAAGGGTACAACTATAATCATGGGTGACTTTAATCTACATGTAGATTGGTCAAACCAAATTAGCAATAATACTGTGGGGGAGGAATTCCTGGAGTGTGTACGTGACTGTTTTCTAGACCAATACGTTGAGGAACTAACTAGAGATCAGGCAATCCTAGACTGGGTAATGTGCAATAAGGATTAATTAACAATCTTGTTGTGCGGGGTCCCTTAGGGAAGAGCGACCATAACATGATAGAATTCCTCATTAAGATGGAGAGTGAAGTAGTCGAATCCGAAACTAGGGTCCTGAATCTAAATAAAGGAAATTACAAAAGTATGAGGTGCGAGTTGGCTATGATAGATTGGGGAACTTTACTAAAAGGGATGACAGTGGAGAGGCAGTGGCTAATATTTAAAGAATGTGTGCAGGAATTACAACAATTATTCATTCCTGTCTGGCACAAAAATAAAACAGAAAAGGTGGCTCAACCGTGGCTTACAAAAGAAATTAGGGATAGTATTAGATCCAAAGAGGAGACATATAAAATTGCCAGAAAAAGCGGCAAGCCTGACGATTGGGAGCAGTTCAGAATTCAGCAAAGGAGGACAAAGAGATTGATTAAGAGGGGAAAAATAGAGTATGAGAGTAAACTAGCAGGGAACATAAAAACTGACTGTAAAAGTGTCTATAAATAGGTCAAGAGAAAAAGATTAGTGAAGACAAATGTAGGTCCCTTAGAGTCAGAAATAGGGGAAATTATAAATGAGGAACAAAGAAATGGCAGAACAATTAAACATATACTTTGGTTCTGTCTTCACAAAGGAGGACACAAATAACCTCCCGGAAATGTTAGGGAACCAAGGGTTTAGTGAGAGGGAGGAATTGAGGGAAATCAGTATTAGTAAAAAAATAGTGCGAGGGAAATTAAGAACATAAGAAATAGGAGCAGGAGTAGGCCAATCGGCCCCTCGAGCCTGCTCCGCCATTTAATAAGATCATGGCTGATCTGATCCTAACCTCAAATCTAAATTCATGTCCAATTTCCTGCCCGCTCCCCGTAACCCCTAATTCCCTTCACTTCTAGGAAACTGTCTATTTCTGCTTTGAATTTATTCAATGATGTAGCTTCCACAGCTTCCTAGGGCAGCAAATTCCACAGACCTACTACCCTCTGAGTGAAGAAGTTTCTCCTCATCTCAGTTTTGAAGGAGCAGCCCCTTATTCTAAGATTATGCCCCCTAGTTCTAGTTTCACCCAATCTTGGGAACATCCTCACCACATCCACCCGATCAAGCCCCTTCACAATCTTATATGTTTCAATAAGATCGCCTCTCATTCTTCTGAACTCCAATAAGTAGAGTCCCAATCTACTCAACCTCTCCTCATATGTCCGCCCCCTCATCCCCGGGATTAACCGAGTGAACCTTCTTTGTACTGCCTCGAGAGCAAGTATGTCTTTTCTTAAGTATGGACACCAAAACTGTATGCAGTATTCCAGGTGCGGTCTCACCAATACCTTATATAACTGCAGCAATACCTCCCTGTTTTTATAGTCTATCCCCCTAGCGATAAACGCCAACATTCCGTTGGCCTTCTTGATCACCTGCTGCACCTGCATACCGACTTTTTGATTTTCTTGCACTAGGACCCCCAGATCCCTTTGTACTGCAGTACTTTCCAGTCTCTTGCCATCAAGAAAATAACTTGCTCTCTGGTTTTTCCTGCCAAAGTGCATAACCTCACATTTTCCAATATTGTATTTCATCTGCCAAATCTCCGCCCACTCACCCAGCCTGTCTATATCCCCCTGCAGGTTTTTTATGTCCTCCTCACTCTCTACTTTCCCTCCCATCTTTGTATCATCTGCAAACTTCGATATGTTGCACTCGGTCCCCTCCTCCAAGTCGTTAATATAGATCGTAAAGAGTTGGGGACCCAGCACCGACCCCTGCGGAACACCACTGGCTACTGGTTGCCAGTCCGAGAATGAACCATTTATCCCAACTCTCTGCTTCCTGTTAGATAACCAATCCTCCACCCATGCCAGAATATTACCCCCAATCTAGTGATTATTGCTCAAGATAAAGAATCTTTTATGTGGCGCCTTGTCGAATGTCTTCTGGAAGTCGAAATACACTACGTCCACTGGTTCCCCTTTATCCACCCTGTACGTTATGTCCTCAAAGAACTCAAGCAAATTTGTCAGACATGACTTCCCCTTCATAAAGCCATGCTGACTTTGTCCTATTAAATTATGTTTGTCTAAATGTTCTGCTACTGTCTCCTTAATAATAGACTCCAAAATTTTACCCACCACAAACGTTAGGCTAACTGGTCTATAATTTCCAGCCTTCTGTCTACTACCCTTTTTAAATATGAGTGTTACATTAGCAGTTTTCCAATCTGCCGGGACCTTTGCCGAGTCCAGAGAATTTTGGAAAATTATTACCAAAGCATCCACAATCCCCACTGCCACTTCCCTCAAGACCCTAGGATGTAAGCCATCAGGTCCAGGGGATTTATCCGCCTTGAGTCCCATTAATTTACTAAGTACCAATTCCTTAGTGATTTTAATCGTATTTAGCTCCTCCCCCCCTAGAGCCTAATGGGTCTAAAGGCTGACAAATCCCCAGGGCCTGATAATCTACATCCCAGAGTACTAAAGGAAGTGGCCCTGGAAATAGTGGATGCATTGGTGATCATCTTCCAAAATTCTATAGACTCTGGAACAGTTCCTACAGATTGGAGGGTGGCAAATGTAACCCCACTATTTAAAAAAGGAGGGAGAGAAAAAACAGGGAATTACAGACCAGTTAGCCAAACATCAGTAGTGGGGAAAATGCTAGAGTCTATTATAAAAGATGTGATAACAGAACACTTGGAAGGCATTAATGGGATTGGACAAAGCCATTATGGGTTTATGAAAGGGAAATCATGCTAAACAAATCTACTGGAGTTTTTTGAGGATGTAACAAGTAGAATAGATAGGGGAGAATCAGTGGATGTGGTGGATTTGGATTTCCAGAAGGCTTTTGATAAGGTCCCACACAAGAGGTTAGTGTGCAAAATTAAAGCACATGGGATTGGGGGGAATATACTGGCATGGATTGAGAATTGGTTGACAGACAGGAAACAGAGAGTAGGAATAAACGGGTCTTTTTCCGGGTGGCAGGCAGTGACTAGTGGGGTACCGCAGGGATCAATGCTTGGGCCCCAGCTATTCACAATATAGATCAATGATTTGGATGAGGGAACTAAATGTAACATTTCCAAGTTTGCAGACGACACAAAGCTGGGGTGGAATGTGAGCTGAGGAGGATGCAAAGAGGCTCCAATGTGATTTAGACAAGTTGGGTGAGTGGACAAGAACATGGCAGATGCAGTATAACGTGGATAAATGTGAGGTTATCCACTTTGGTTGTAAAAACAGAATGGTGGATTATTATCTGAATGGTGATAGATTGGGAAAGGGGAGGTGCAACGAGACCTGGGTGTCCTTGTACACCAGTCGCTGAAAGCAAGCATTCAGGTGCAGCAAGCAGTTAGGAAGGCGAATGGTATGTTGGCGTTCATTGCAAGAGGATTTGAGTACAGGAACAGGGATGTCTTACTGCAGTTATACAGGGCCTTGGGGAGACCACATCTGGAGTATTGTGTGCAGTGTTGGCCTCCTTATCTGAGGAAGGATGTCCTTGCCATGGAGGGAGTGCAACGAAGGTTTACCAGACTGATTCCTGGGATGGCAGGACTGACGTATGAGAGATTGGGTCGACTAGGCCTATATTCACCAGAGTTTAGAAGAATGAGAGGTGATCTCATCGAAACATATAAAATTCTAACAGGGCTAGACAGACTAGATACAGGGAGGGTGTTCCCGATGGCTGAGGAGTCCAGAACCAGGGGTCACTGTCTCAGGATACGGGGTATGCCATTTAGAACCGAGATGAGGAGCAATTTCTTCACTCAGAGGGTGGTGAACTTGTGGAATTCTCTACCACAGAAGGCAGTGGAGGCCAAGTCATTAGATGTATTCAAGAAGGAGATAGATATATTTCTTAATGCTAAAGGGATCAAGGGATATGGGGAAAAAGTAGGAACAAGGTATTGAGTTAGACGATCAGCCATGATCATTTTGAATGGCGGAGCAGGCCCGAAGGGCCTAATGGCCTACTCTTGCTCCTATTTTCTATGTTTCTATGTTTCTAACCGAGGATAGTCTGGCCACCTGTCCCAGGACAGCGTGTAGTGCTGTAAATCAGCTACCAGGAAGAACTAGTCAAGTAGACCTGGACTTGCATTTTCCCTCCCCCTTGATTGGATGGCCTGTCTGGGGCCTTTCCTGAGGACATGGCCAAATGGAAGGAAAGAGAGAAACTGAATCCAATTCCTCGTGGTCTGTGGAACACGGTACTGCAGCATACATGAGCTCAGTAACACCATTCGTGGCATAGGCCATAACCATCACACACTGGGTGCCAGAATGTCAGATATATCTACTTGTATTGGGTGATAATTAGCCTGTAAAAACGAGTCCACCTTCCTCGATCACCCCCTCCCAACAATCCCGGGATCTCATCGAAAAGTCCATCTAATGACTGCCTCCAGGATAAAGGTGTCAGCCGTGGCTCTGTGGCAGCACGCTTGCCTGAGTCAGAAGGTCGTGGGTTCAAGTCCCACTCAAGAGATTTAAGCACATAACCCAGGCCGACACTCCCAGTGCGGTACTGAGGGAGTCCTGCACTGTCGGAGGTGCCATCTTTTGGATGAGACGTTAAACAGAGATTACGTCTGCCCTCTTTTTCGAAGATCAGGTAAATTTTCCCCGGGGTCCTGGCCAATATTTATCCCTCAACCAACAATAAACAGATTATCTGGTCATTACATCATTGCTGTTTGTGGGACTTTGTTGTCCGCAAATTGGCTGCCCTGTTTCCTACGTTACAAAAAG
Source organism: Heptranchias perlo (assembly GCF_035084215.1). Taxonomy (NCBI): domain Eukaryota; kingdom Metazoa; phylum Chordata; class Chondrichthyes; order Hexanchiformes; family Hexanchidae; genus Heptranchias; species Heptranchias perlo. The sequence goes on along the minus strand of NC_090343.1, from coordinate 50,826,060 downwards.
TACTTTATTGGCTATAAACCGCTTTGGGACGTCCTGAGCTCATGGAAGGGCTAAAGAAATGTAATTCTTTCTTTGTTTAAATGAAGAATATTTATGAACTGTGAAAAACTAGGTAGATTTTAAACAAGGCCTTTCTGTTACTAAAGGAAAATCCCTTGTAAATGACAGCAGCAGAAACCTGTTGAAACAATTTTTTGCCCATGAATGTCAATGTGGGATTGCCTCTCCTCAGTACCCCCTCGATACCGTGTTTTACGTGCACACTGATTCACTTCCACAAGTAAAGAGAGTGGGTATAAAACTATACTGGAGGGCACCACCTTAAAGGAAAAGCAGCAGGATTTAACTGTTTCTTTATAAAGACACAACACGATGATGCAAGTTGTGTCTTTTAAATGGGGGTGTCCTTTTAAATGTTAGTTTAGGTGCATGCCATTTTTGGGCTGAGTGCAAGCAAGAAATCAAACAGCAGCACTAATTCTAACGATGTTTGAGTGGCTGGTCACAGGACATTTCCCCCCCCCCTTCTCACCTGAAGGCACTGACTCTTGCTGGAATAACAGATCCACAAGTTCTGATTACCCCTCCAGCTTCGCAGTCGTGACTGTTGGCAGGTCATTTTACAGTTGAGAGCATCACTGCCGCCTGGATCTATTCTCACCTGGTACCCACACACATGCATGGTCTGCTGGACACTGATCCGGAGCGGGAACCCTGGCTGCTCTCCCCTCCCTAGTCCAGTTAGAGGGCCCCCTACTGCCTCCCCAGCTGTGACCAGCGAACGTAGCATTGACTGGGGACCGAACCTGGGGAATTCTGGCCAGCTCCAGTGCAGGCCTGGTATCGGCACACAGGCTGATGGCTGCTGCTTACCGCTGGCAATCCAGGCACAGGGTTGTCATACACGCCGGACAGTTCAGGACCGCATCGCTGGCTGGAACAGGTGCTGTTTCCGACTGGTTTGATCTGTTATTAAGCCCACGATACCTGCAAGAGAAGAATGTTGGGAGTTAGGTCTACATGATGGCGTCTACTGCATGGAACAGGGATTCACCTTCAGTTCAGGAACTGTTTACACAAGTTCTTATCACTGTGTACGACCTGCTCCATAGGAGCTCACTGTCAATTACATTCTTTAAGAATTCTGCACAGATTACAGGTTAAATGTAAAGTTGCTTCAGAAGAGGAATAGACATTTAACCCTTCAAGCTATTGCATCTGACTGCAGGCCCACCAGAGAGTAACTTCCTCATCTGGAAACATTTTCAGGCTAAAGATTGGCCTGAGTCCATCCCATATCCTCTCAACCCTCTGTGTAAAAAGGTTTCTCCCACTCCATCCTAAATCTCTCACATTTAATCTTGTATCTATGGCCCCTCATTCTAGACCCCCAATCACTGGGAACAGACTCTTTCTATCTGCAATAAAACAAAAGCAAAATACTGCGGATGCTGGAAATCTGAAATAGAAACAGAAAATGCTGGAAACACCCAGGTCAGGCAGCTTCAGTGGAGAGAGACACAGAGTTAACCTGTTAGGTCGATGACCTTTCATCAGAACTGGAAGATGTTCGAGATGAACAGCTTTTAAGCAAATACAGAGCCAGGGGAAGGGGCAGAGAAAGAACACGAGGGAAAGCTCTGTGACAGCTTCTATCTACTCTGACCCTTCTCTTCATCATTTTAAACAACTGTCAAATCGTCCCTTCATTTCCTCTGTTCTAATGAAAACAACTCCAATTGTTCAATTTGTGTTTCCTCACACCAGGCTTCATCCTATAGTGAATCTGAATCGTACCCTCTCTACTGCCTCAATATCCTTCCTATAGTGTGGAGCCCAATACTGCAGACAGTGCTCGAACCGGCCCATCGAGTCCATGCCGGCCCCCTGCAAAAGCAATCCAGCTAGTCCCACTCCCCCGCCCTATCCCCGTAGCCCTGCAAATTTTTTCCTTTCAAGTACTTCTCCAGTTCCCTTTTGAAGGCCATGATTGAATCTGCCTCCACCACCCCCTCGGGCAGTGCATTCCAGATCCTAACCACTCGCTGTGTAAAAACGTTTTTCCTCATGTCACCTTTGGTTCTTTTGCCAATCACCTTAAATCTGTGCCCTCTTGTTCTTGACCCTTCCACCAATGGGAACAGTTTCTCTCTATCTACTCTGTCTGGACCCTTCATGATTTTGAATACCTCTATCAAATCTCCTCACAACCGTCTCTGTTCCAAGGAGAACAATCCCAGCTTCTCCAGTCTATCCACGTACCAAAAGTCCCACATCCCTGGAATCATTCTAGTAAATCTCTTCTGCACCCTCTCTAAGGCCTTCACGTCCTTCCTGAAGTGCGGTGCCCAGAACTGGACACAATACTCCAGTTGTGGCTGAACCAGTGTTTTATAAAGGTTCATCACAACTTCCATACTTTTGTACTCTGTGCCTCTATTTGTAAAGCCCAGAATCCCGTATGCTTTTTTAACCACTTTCTCAACCTGCCCTGCCACCTTCATATACCCCCAGATCTCTCTATTCCTGTACCCCTTTTAGATCTGTGCCCTCTAGTTTATATTGTCTCTCCTCACTCTTCCTACCAGAATGTTTCATTTCGCATTTTTCTACGTTAAATTTCATCTGCCACGTGTCTGCCCATGCCACCAGCCTGTGTATATCCTCTTGAAGTCTATCACTATCCTCCTCACTGTTTACTACCCTTCCAAGTTTTGTGTCATCTGCAAATTTTGAAATTGAGCCCTGTACACCCAAGTCCAAGTCATTAATATATATCAAGAAAAGCAGTGGTCCCAGCACTGACCCCTGGGGAACACCACTGTTCACCTCCCTCCAGTCCGAAAAACAACCGCTCACCACTACTCTCTGCTTCCTCTCCCTTAGCCAATTCTGTTTCCATGTTGCTACTGTCCCCTTTATTCCATGGGCCGCAATCTTGTTGATAAGCCTACCATGCGGCACTTTATCAAATGCCTTTTGAAAGTCCATTTCCACATCAACTGCATTGCCCTCATCTACCCTCCCTGTCACCTCATCAAAAAACTCTATCAGGTTAGTTAAACACGATTTGCCTTTAACAAATCCGTGCTGGCTTTCCCTAATTAATCCACACTTGTCCAAGTGACTGTTAATTCTGTCCCGGATTATCGTTTCTAAAAGTTTCCCCACCACTGAGGTTAAACTGACTGGCCTGTAGTTGCTGGGTTTATCCTTACACCCTTTTTTGAACAAGGGTGTAACATTTGCAATTCTCCAGTCCTCTGGCACTGCCCCTGTATCTAAGGATGTTTGGAAGATTATGGCCAGTACCTCCGCAATTTCCACCCTTACTTCCCTCAGCAACCTAGGATGCATCCCATCCGGACCAGGTGACTTATCTACTTTAAGTACAGCTAGCCTTTCAAGTACCTCTTCTTTATCAATTTTTAGCCCATCCAGTATCTCAACTATATCTTCCTTTACTGAGACTCTGGCAGCATCTTCTTCCTTGGTAAAGACAGATGCAAAGTACTCATTTAGTACCTCGGCCATGCCCTCTGCCTCCATGAGTAGATCTCCTTTATGGTCCCTTATCAGCCCCACCCCTCCTCTTAATACCCGTTTACATCACTCAGCTTTCCCCCAGAGTACAATTCTTACTTTTTTTTAAAACAAAATGTACCACCTGAGATCTTCTCCGTGAGTGACAGGGCAATCTCATACACTGGTGAGGCCACATAATTTGGGAACATAAATCAGACTGTGAGCACCACCCTGAGGTTTAGTCCTCTCTGTAGCTTTCAGACTCTCCCCTGCCTCAGCCTCGGTTCCCCCCCCCAACTCCACTGAGTTACTTTCACGCAACAGGCTCTGGGACTAATTTCTTCACCCAGTTGGAATCTTAAACTGCCCTTCAGCTTTGCATTTGACCAACACCAGGTGATGATGTTTCCATCCTCATCCTTGCCCATTGCCCAAGTGTTCCTCCATTGTCCTCAGCACTCGTTCGCCCTTCCAACCACCAGGTTATCCTCAAAAGCACAGGGAGGACACAGTGTCTCAGCCTCAGACAATTTCACCCCTTCCTCCAGACACAGGCCGAGCTGCCCAGATTAATACCTCCCTCACCAAAACAAGCATCTCACTGGGATCCCCAACCCAGGGTGGTGGCATCCAATTCTAAAGTATTGTGCAGATAAAAGACATATTCCAAATCCTAAGAAGTTGGCACCATTCAGATCATATCAAGAAGTCCCCAGGAAATTGATGCCTTGGACAGTGAGGGTGGATGCTGAGACTGTCCTACTGCCATCAAAGTTAGATTAGGAACTGAGCCATGTCTGGTAAATCTTCACAGCTCGCTCTTTGGCACTAGGTACTGCAAGCCAGACTATCAGCGCGTGTTCAAACATCCCTGAAGTTCAGGCACTCCAGCCTCTTGCTGCTACAGGTCAGCTGCCACCTCACCAGGAGAAGGGCCCCTCCTTCAACACAAAACAAAGAGAAAAGCTTCACTCACCCTCTCCTCTGCATGTCGACCCAGGCTTGGTCACGGTCATCTTGATCCGGGTCGTACAGCAGCTCATCATTGGTCAGAACCTTCTGCCTCTTCTTGCGTTTCTTCTTTGAATCAAATTCTTCTGCAAGTATTAGGGCAATGTTTAATGGGGTTGTCCGAGTGAAGGTGAGCTGGTTCACCAGTTAGTCAACCAGTAAACCAAAACCAGTGTTAATTCATTAAATTCATTCTTGAGTTGAAGGGGAAGGGGAGGCTAGGGGAGTGCCTTCGGTCCAAAGCATTCCTCTACTTTACAATAGAACGGAAATAAAATCATGCAGATCAGAAGTTTCAGTTCATATTTTTGTAGAATTTTTAATTTAAAAAAAATTATACGTTCTTGGGATGTGGGCGCCACTGGCAAGGCCAGGCATTTATTGCCCGTCCCTGGTTGCACTAGGTGGGGATGAGCCTTCTTTTTGGTACAACTGAGTTATTTGCTGGGCCACTTCAGAAGGCAGTTAAGAGTCAACCGCATTGATGTGGGACTGGAGTCAGTCCCAGACAGGGAAGGACGGCAGGTTTCCTTCCCTAAAGGACATTAGTGAACCAGTTGGGTTTTTAAACCACAATCCGACAGCTTCATGGTCACTTTTTACTTCCAGATTTTTAAAACTGAATTCAAATTCCCAATCTGCCACGGTGGGATTTGAACTCACTTCTCGGGATTTTTAGTCAAGTAATATAACCATTACACTACCAAACCTATATTGTCCACATGGAAATTTAGACTCAGTACTTGCAAGAAACAGATGAACCTCCTGATTTTCCAGGTCATCTCTGTTAGATGCTGTACCATTCCAGCAGTGTTTATAGCAGCATTTCCCAAATCGAACCCCACCAAATTAAGGGCCGTTTCTAGCCAATCACACCCCCTCCTTCCCCACGTTCTCCTCTCCCTGTGAAGAGGCTAACCCTTGCTCGGATGTGCTCCTTGGAACCAGCAGCCCTTAGGTACCCTGCCCAAGTGATCAATCTCCATGCCTGACCCTTGACAGTGGCAGTTGGCAGGCTATTTGTCTACAGAAGGCATTATGGGCAAGCCTGGAATCCCCCCTAGCAGCAGGTGTGACTGGACAGCGATCAGGGGTGATTTTTTTTCCTTCTTCCTTTCCTGGGGCAGTGAGACCAGTGGCAGTGTTCAGAGTTTCATCCACATTAACCAATAATAAACCATTCTTAACCAAAGTAAAACTAAAGCGAACGCAGGAATCCAAACAAGGTCAGGTTGTGGTAAACCTGGACCTGCCCCATTAACTGAAAGCACCAGAGGTTTGATTCGGGGATCACACAAACCCTCAGTCCTGTAACCCAGGTCTACGTCATTGTGCAGGTTCCCCGTGTTTGAAGCTCTTCCAACTGCAAGTATGGCGGCAGAACAAGCGGAATCTTACCCTGTTCATCTTCAGCCTCAGAGTCTGAATCGAAGTACACTTCATCGTAGTACTGAGGCTCGGGTACAGCTCGGGATCCATGGGTTCCAACACCGGACGAAGCACCTGATAGAGGGACGATCAGAGCGACAAACAGCAGGCGTTTTTGTTAAAATTGCTTCTGTGTGAAAATTACACTCAACAAGGTGAGGGCTGTTGGTGCAAGGACTGGATCTCTGATCAGCATCAAACACTCCCAGGGCAGGTACAGCACGGGTTAGATACAGAGTAAAGCTCCCTCTACACTGTCCCATCAAACACTCCCAGGGCAGGTACAGCACGGGTTAGATACAGAGTAAAGCTCCCTCTACACTGTCCCATCAAACACTCCCAGGGCAGGTACAGCACGGGTTAGATACAGAGTAAAGCTCTTTCTACACTGTCCCATCAAACACTCCCAGGGCAGGTACAGCACGGGTTAGATACAGAGTAAATCTCCCTCTACACTGTCCCATCAAACACTCCCAGGGCAGGTACAGCATGGGTTAGATACAGAGTAAAGCTCCCTCTACACTGTCCCATCAAACACTCCCAGGGCAGGTACAGCACGGGTTAGATACAGAGTAAAGCTCCCTCTACACTGTCCCATCAAACACTCCCGGGGCAGGTACAGCACGGGTTCGATATAGAGTAAAGCTCCCTCTACACTGTCTCATCAAACACTCCCAGGGCAGGTACAGCACGGGTTAGATACAGAGTAAAGCTCCCTCTACACTGTCCCATCAAACACTCCCAGGGCAGGTACAGCATGGGTTAGATACAGAGTAAAGCTCCCTCTACACTGTCCCATCAAACACTCCCGGGGCAGGTACAGCACGGGTTCGATATAGAGTAAAGCTCCCTCTACACTGTCTCATCAAACACTCCCAGGGCAGGTACAGTACGGGTTAGATACAGAGTAAAGCTCCCTCTACACTGTCCCATCAAACACTCCCAGGGCAGGTACAGCACGGGTTCGATATAGAGTAAAGCTCCCTCTACACTGTCCCATCAAACACTCCCAGGGCAGGTACAGCACGGGTTCGATACAGAGTAAAGCTCCCTCTACACTGTCCCATCAAACACTCCCAGGGCAGGTACAGCATGGGTTAGATATAGAGTAAAGCTCCCTCTACACTGTCCCATCAAACACTCCCAGGGCAGGTACAGCACGGGGTAGATACAGAGTAAAGCTCCCTCTACACTGTCCCACCAAACACACCCAGGGCAGGTACAGCACGGGTTAGATACAGAGTAAAGCTCCCTCTACACTGTCCCATCAAACACACCCAGGGCAGGTACAGCACGGGTTAGATACAGAGTAAAGCTCCCTCGACACTGTCCCATCAAACACTCCCAGGGCAGGTACAGCACGGGTTAGATATAGAGTAAAGCTCCCTCTACACTGTCCCATCAAACACTCCCAGGGCAGGTGCAGCACGGGTTCGATACAGAGTAAAGCTCCCTCTACACTGTCCCATCAAACACTCCCAGGGCAGGTACAGCACGGGTTCGATACAGAGTAAAGCTCCCTCTATACTGTCCCATCAAACACTCCCAGGGCAGGTACAGCACGGGTTAGATACAGAGTAAAGCTCCCTCTACACTGTCCCATCAAACACTCCCAGGGCAGGTACAGCACGGGTTCGATACAGAGTAAAGCTCCATCTACACTGTCCCATCAAACACTCCCAGGGCAGGTATAGCACGGGTTAGATACAGAGTAATGCTCCCTCTACACTGTCCCATCAAACACTCGCAGGGCAGGTACAGCACGGGTTCGATACAGAGTAAAGCTCCATCTACACTGTCCCATCAAACACTCCCAGGGCAGGTACAGCACGGGTTAGATACAGAGTAAAGCTCCCTCTACGCTGACCCATCAAACACTCCCAGGGCAGGTACAGCACAGGTTCGATACAGAGTAAAGCTCCCTCTACACTGTCTCATCGAACATTCCCAGGGCAGGTACAGCACGGGTTCGTTACAGAGTAAAGCTCCCTCTACACTGTCCCATCAAACACTCCCAGGGCAGGTACAGCACGGGTTAGATACAGAGTAAAGCTCTCTCTACACTGTCCCATCAAACACTCCCAGGGCAGGTACAGCACAGGTTCGATACAGAGTAAAGCTCCCTCTACACTGTCCCATCAAACATTCCCTGGGCAGGTACAGCACGGGTTAGATACAGAGTAAAGCTCCCTCTACACCGTACCATCAAACACTCCCAGGGCAGGTACAGCACAGGTTCGATACAGAGTAAAGCTCCCTCTACACTGTCCCATCAAACACACCCAGGGCAGGTATAGCACGGGTTAGATACAGAGTAAAGCTCCCTCTGCACTATCCCATCAAACACTCCCAGGGCAGGTACAGCACGGGTTAGATACAGAGTAAAGCTCCCTCTACACTATCCCATCAAACACGCCCAGGGCAGGTACAGCACGGGTTAGATACAGAGTAAAGCTCCCTCTACACTGTCCCATCAAACACTCCCAGGGCAGGTACAGCACGGGTTCGATACAGAGTAAAGCTCCCTCTACACTGTCCCATCAAACACTCCCAGGGCAGGTACAGCACGGGTTCGATACAGAGTAAAGCTCCCTCTATACTGTCCCATCAAACACTCCCAGGGCAGGTACAGCACAGGTTCGATACAGAGTAAAGCTCCCTCTACACTGTCCCATCAAACATTCCCTGGGCAGGTACAGCACGGGTTAGATACAGAGTAAAGCTCACTCTACACTGTCTCATCGAACATTCCCAGGGCAGGTACAGCACGGGTTCGTTACAGAGTAAAGCTCCCTCTACACTGTCCCATCAAACACTCCCAGGGCAGGTACAGCACGGGTTAGATACAGAGTAAAGCTCCCTCTACGCTGACCCATCAAACACTCCCAGGGCAGGTACAGCACAGGTTCGATACAGAGTAAAGCTCCCTCTACACTGTCCCATCAAACACACCCAGGGCAGGTACAGCACGGGTTAGATACAGAGTAAAGCTCCCTCTACACTATCCCATCAAACACTCCCAGGGCAGGTACAGCACGGGTTAGATACAGAGTAAAGCTCCCTCTACACTATCCCATCAAACACTCCCAGGGCAGGTACAGCACGGGTTAGATACAGAGTAAAGCTCCCTCTACACTGTCCCATCAAACACTCCCAGGGCAGGTACAGCACGGGTTCGATACAGAGTAAAGCTCCCTCTTCACTGTCCCATCAAACACTCCCAGGGCAGGTACAGCACGGGTTCGATACAGAGTAAAGCTCCCTCTATACTGTCCCATCAAACACTCCCAGGGCAGGTACAGCACGGGTTAGATACAGAGTAAAGCTCCCTCTACACTGTCCCATCAAACACTCCCAGGGCAGGTACAGCACGGGTTAGATATAGAGTAAAGCTCCCTCGACACTGTCCCAATGTGCACTAGCCCCAAGGTGAGAAGACAGCTGCCATTTTTTAATTTTCCACATCAATCATCTTTGCGGATTCAGATTGTTAATTTAGTTGCAATCAGTGTGAAGTTTGGGACAGTTTTGTTCAGTGGATCCATTCCCATGAGGATCTGAGTTGAGAGTGCTGACACCAGAGAGACTTACACTCAGCAGACCTTCGTCCCATTGGTTTGAGCTGGAGGTCACAAAGATGAAAGGTCAATGGTTCACCCAGAAATCTACTTAAATATTCACTCGATAAAAACAACCATCTCCGAAGTTTAATTTATTAAAATCAGAGAGTAAAACCAGAGACAAGGGATTACTTAAACTATTCGTATCACCATGTTTTGATAAATTTGATTCCTGCTTTGACACCATTTTGAGTTACAGGAAAAACGTTTGAAGCCTCTGAACACACCTTCAGCTGCTGATGCCCAGCTGCCCTCGATCACCTTCATGGTGGAATCCAGCTCTGCTGCCATCTCTTTCTCAAATTCATCGTCGCTGGACTCGCTTTCCCCCGTTAAGTACTCCTTGATCAGTTTGCGTTTGCGTTCAGGAGTGCCATGGAGGAGAATGTCTAACTCGTCTTCAGAGCTGGGAGAAGGAAGAACATATTCAGAACTTACCTCCAATTAATGTCGTACCTGCTCAGAAAATGTGTGAGGAACAATTAGACTGCGAGGCTCCTTAAACACGTCAGAAAAATACATCAAATATGGGAAATTCCCTAGGATTGGCAATCTTGGTCATACAATGACGATGAAGAGTGGTAGGACGTGCCAGTACTGACTGATGCCAGAGGTAAATCACAAGTCCAAAGATACTTGCCAAAATAATTCAAATTTGTACATATCCCACTGCAACCAAGTTTACAACTCCATTTACATGGCACCAGAGTTCTAGGCAGTTAAATTGTGGGAATGAATGAGGTTGTGCGTTGGCACCAATATCTCACAGTAAAACTATCCCATTGCCTAAATTCAACAGACACGTTAAAAGTCCATCAGCACACATCCTCCTGTAACAGAGTTTAGACCGAGTTCTACTGGTGTTGCCACCAATTCCCTTCTATAGTTCGGGAAACCCAGACTATTATTTCAAAGTCGGATCAGAGGACACAAGTTTAAATTAATGTAAAGTAAATTGAAGAGAGTTATTAAGAAGGACATATTTACAGAAATGGTGAGAAATGTCTGACATAATCTGCCAGACATGGCAGTAAAGTTAAAAGCATTAGGGAGCTCAGTTGTATGTCAGCCTGGGAGAGATAGAGGGCTAAAGGAAAGAGCTAGATTGGAAGAGTTAGGGGACTAGAGTCACGAGTAAGGCTGGGTGAGTTAGGGGACTACGGGAACTATAGAACCATTGAAGTTTACAGTGCAGAAGGAGGCCATTCAGCCCATTGTGTCTGTGCCAGCTTTTTGCTGGAGCAATCCAAATTTAATCCCACTGGTTCACGCTCCCCCCCATATCTTGCCTGCTTCAAAAGTTTACCTACTTTTCCTTTAAAAGTTTCAATAGTTTCTGCCTCAACCACTCCCTGTAGAAAAGTATTCCACGCTCCAACAACCCTCTGTGTAAAGGAATTTCTTCGAACCTCTCTCCTCACACTCGCTTCCATTGATCACCCTGGTCACTGACTCCCCAAACAGAGGAAATAGTCTTTCCCTGTTCACCCTATCAAAACGCTTCATCATTCTAAAAACCTCTATTAAATCACCATAGCCATCTCTGCTCCAGTGGAAATGGTTCCAGCATTGTATGAGCTAGGCTGGGAGAGTTAGGGGTCCAGAAAGATGAGCTTTGGTAGACTGAATTGCCTTTTCTCATGTGATGAGACCAATGGGTTATAACATCATGAGACACACGGTGGGGGGGGAGTGTTAGTGAAGGAGTTTATCACACCGCTAGAAAGTATGGATATCCTGGGATTGTGTTAAGACAGAATCCATATGGATAGAGTTAAGAATCAGGAAGGGAACTGGTATAATTCTCAGCGTGCATGATAAGCCACCAAACAGCGGAAATAAGACAGAGGGGGAGATATGCAAGAATAGCAGGGCAATAATACTGGGTGATTTTAATTATCCGAAGAGATTGGGATAACAATAATGCAGGTGGTTAAAGTGAGGACCACTTTTTAAAATGCATCCAGGAGAGCTTCCTAGATCAGTCTGTTTCTTGCCCAACAAAGAAAGAAGCATTGCTTCATTCTGGGAAATAACCAATGAGAATAGGTGAACAATTGCAACCACAACATAGTTAGGTTCAAAAACAAAAAACAGAAAACGTTGGAGACACTCAGCAAGTCAGGCAGCCTCTCTCAACAAAACAGGAGACAGCTGACAGCTCAGGTACAAAAGCCTTTCTCAGAACTGACCCTGAAACTTCAACTCTCTCCTGCTTTCTCGACAGAGGCTGCCTGACTTGCTGAATGCCTCCAGGATTTCTGTTCTTGATTTCGATTTCAGTTCTTGATTTCGATTTCAGTGTTTAGCTTTTTGTTCATTGTTAGGTTGAATGTAAGAATAGAAAACGATAATGAGGGGTCAAAGAGAAAGGTGTTGAACTGGAAAAAGGCAAAGATCAGTGAGATAAGACTGGCTCTGGTCCAAAGTTAGCAAACAGGAGTATGGATCAGCAATGGGAAATCGTCCAACAGAATACAAAGTTGATATATTCTTATCAGACAAAAAGGGGCTACATCAAAGAATATCGTTCTGGGTAAATAGAAAAATTAAAACTGAACTGAAACAAAAAGGGAGGATTATTATAAAACTAGGGCTAACAATACTAAAGAAAATCATGAGGAATATAGAAAGTGTCGCAAGAAGTGAAAAGGGAGATTAGAAGGGCTAAAGGGAAATATGAAAAAAGACATTCAGATAATATAAAAGGAAACAGAAAGGCCTTTTATAAGCATCTGAAAGTAAAAGAATAATTAAAGAGAGGATAAGACCGCCCAGGGATGAGGAGGGGGGACGGAGTCTACTTCTGGATGGTAAAGATATGCCTTTTCTTTAATTAACGATAAAGGCGACCCTGGGTTGTCCCAGTGTCATCAAATAAAAATGCCCCCTTTTAGAGGGGCACAACTAATAGAAAACTAAATCATAAAAAGCAAAGGAAACTTAGCAAATTAAATAATAATATTATTGTCGACATCCACTACAAACTCCAGTCCCAAGGCCTCATGCATACCGGCGGACACAGTGTGCTCCCTCTCCAGGCGGATAAGGCCATGGAAGAGAGGCGTGCTGGCAGAGTGACCAACCCCATGGGCCCGTCCAGCCTGGACCTGTGGATGGTCACCTTGGTGAGGTCCAGGAGCAGACCCACAAGGTGTCCTTCTGTCTTACCCGCCCCCCTCCGCACCAGGCAGCCAAAGATCAGGAGCGTGGGACTGAAGTGCAGCCAGAAGTTGAGGAGCAGCCCTTTCAAATAGTGGAAGAGGATCTGCAACCTCTCACAATATGAAGTACAGACTCATCCAGGCCATAAAAGTTACAGGCGGTCTGGGAGTCCGTGAACTGACTTAAAAACCGGTTTGACAGAACTGCTCTGTGCAACACTATTCACCCCAAATCCCCAATGGTGCGGGTATGGAGGTTAAGTCAATATTTTATATTTATTTTTACAACTGATAGTGGAAGTGCAAATGTTACACCCCTGCTCAAAAAAGGGAGAGAGATAAACCTGGCAATTACAGGCCAGTCAGCCTAACGTTGGTGATTGGGAAAACTGTTAGAGACAGTAATCCGGAACAAAATTAAATTGGCACTTGGAAAAGTCTGGGCTAATAAATGAAAATCAGCACGGATTTGTTAAAGGAAAATCGTGTTTGACTAAGTTGATTGAGTTCTTTGATGAAGTAACGGAGAGGATTGATGAGGGTAGTGTGGTTGATATTATGCATATGGACTTTCAAAAGACATTAAAGTACCACATTATAGTCTTGCAAGTAAAAATGAAAGCCTATGGGATTAAAAGGGCAGTGGCAGCATGGATACAAAATTGGCTAAGGGACAGAAAGCAGAGAGTAGTGGTGAACGGTTGTTTTTCATACTGGAGGGAAGTATACAGTGGTGTTCACCAGGAGTCAGTATTAGGACCACTGCTCTTTTTGATTTATATTAATGACCTAGACTTGGGTATAGAGGGTATAATTTCAAAGTTTGCAGATGACATGAAACTCAAATGTAGTAAACAATGTGGAGGATAGTAACAGACTTCAGGACATAGACAGACTGGTGAAATGGGCAGCACATGGCAGATGAAATTTAACACAGAGAAGTGTGAAGTGATACATTTTGGTAGGAAGAATGAGAAGAGGCAATATAAACTAAATGGTACAATTTTAAAGGGGGTGCAGGAACAGAGAGACCTGAGGGTGTATATACACAAATCTTTGAAGGTGGCAGCACAAGTTGAGAAGGCTGTTAAAAAAGCTTATGGGATACTGGGCTTTATTAATAGAGGCACAGAGTACAAAAGCAAGGAAGTTATGCTAAACCTTTATAAAACACTGGTTAGACCTCAGCTGGAGTATTGTGTTTAATTCTGGGCACCACACTTTAGGAAGGATGTCAAGGCCTTAGAGAGGGTACAGAAGAGATTTACTGGAATGTTATCAGGGATGAGGGACTTCAGTTATGTGGAGAGACTGGAGAAGCTGGGGTTGTTCTCCTTAGAACAGAGAAAGTTAAGGGGAGATTTGATAGAGGTGTTCAAAATCATTAAACAGAGTAAACAAGGAGAAACTGTTTCCAGTGGCAGAACGGTCGGTAACCAGAGGACACAGATTTAAGGTGATCGGCAAAAGAGCCCGAGGCGACATGAGGAAACATTTTTTTATGCAGAGAGTTGTGATTTGGAATGCTCTGCCTGAAAGGGCGGTGGAAGCAGATTCAATAGTAACTTTCAAAAGGGATTTGGATAAATACTTGAAGAGGAAAAATTTGCAGGCCTATGGGAAAAAAGCAGGGGAGTGGGACTAATTGGATAGCTCATTCAATGAGCCGGCACAGGCAGGATGGGCTGAATGGCCTCCTGTGCAGTAACGTACTATGATAAGTGCTTGTATGTGTGCTAGAGGAGGAAATGGAACATTCACAGAGATAACTGCAGAAAAGGAATTGGTTTTGAACAGATTAGCAGAACTCAAGTTCCTGATGTCATCCACCATAGGCTATTGAAGAAAGTCAGAGAGGTGATAATCGGGGGATGGTGGCCCGAGTGGTTATGGTGCTGGGCAGTGGTCCTTAGTTCAAATCCCACCATGGCAAGTTGGGAAATCAAATTTAATAAATCTGGCAGCAGAAAAAGAAAACCACATAAGCTGTTGGATTGTCGTGAAAATTCATCTGGTTCATTAATGTCCTTCAGGTAAGGCCAGATCAGCCTACATGTAGGTTGAAGGTAGTAATCTCAGGATTGCTACCAGTGCCACGGGCTAGTCAGAGTAGGAATGACAGGATAGCTAGGATGAATACGTGGCTTGAGAGATGGTGCAAGAGGGAGGGATTCAAATTCCTGGGCCATTGGAACCGGTTCTGGGGGAGATGGGACCAGTACAAATTGGACGGTCTGCATCTGGGCAGGACTGGAACCAATGTCCTAGGGGGAGTGTTTGCCAGTGCTGTTGGGGAGGGTTTAAACTAATGTGGCAGGGGGATGGGAACCGATGCAGGAAGTCAGTGGGAAGTAAAGTGGTGACAGAAACAAAAGGCAGTAAGGGAGAGTGTACAAAACATGACCGGACAGATGGTCTGAGAAAGCAGGGCAAAGACCAAGGGAAGTCTAGATTAAACTGCATTTATTTCAATGCAAGAAGTCTGATGGGCAAGGCAGATGAACTCAGGGCATGGATGGGTACATGGGACTGGGATGTTATAGCTATTACTGAAACATGGATGAGGGAGGGGCAGGACTGGCAGCTCAATGTTCCAGGGTACAGATGCTATAGGAAAGATAGAGCAGGAGGTAAGAGAGGAGGGGGAGTTGCGTTCTTGATTAGGGAGAACATCACGGCAGTAGTGAAAGGGGATATATCCGAGGGTTCGCCCACTGAGTCTATATGGGTAGAACTGAAAAATAAGAAGGGAGAGATCACTTTGATAGGATTGTACTACAGACCCCCAAATAGTCAACGGGAAATTGAGGAGCAAATATGTAAGGAGATTACAGACAGCTGCAAGAAAAATAGGGTGGTAATAGTAGGGGACTTTAACTTTCCCAACATTGACTGGGACAGCCATAGCATTAGGGGCTTGGATGGAGAGAAATTTGTTGAGTGTATTCAGAAGGAATTTCTCATTCAGTATGTGGATGGCCCGACTAGAGAGGGGGCAAATCTTGACCTCCTCTTGGGAAATAAGGACGGGCAGGTGACAGAAGTGTTAGTGAGGGATCACTTTGGGACCAGTGTTCATAATTCCATTAGTTTTAAGATAGCTATGGAGAATGATAGGTCTGGCCCAAAAGTTAAAATTCTAAATTGGGGAAAGGCCAATTTTGATGGTATTAGACAGGAACTTTCAGAAGTTGATTGGGAGAGTCTGTTGGCAGGCAAAGGGACGTCTGGTAAGTGGGAGGCTTTCAAAAGTGTGTTAACCTGGGTTCAGGGTAAGCACATTCCTTATAAAGTGAAGGGCAAGGCTGGTAGAAGTAGGGAACCTTGGATGACTCGGGAGATTGAGGCCCTAGTCAAAAAGAAGAAGGAGGCATATGACATGCATAGGCAGCTGGGATCAAGTGGATCCCTTGAAGAGTATAGAGATTGCCGGAATAGAGTTAAGAGAGAAATCAGGAGGGCAAAAAGGGGACATGAGATTGCTTTGGCAGATCAGGCAAAGGAGAATCCAAAGAGCTTCTACAAATACATAAAGGGCAAAAGAGTAACTAGGGAGAGAGTAGGGCCTCTTAAGGATCAACAAGGTCATCTATGTGCGGAACCACAAGAAATGGGTGAGATCCTAAATGAATATTTCACATCGGTATTTACGGTTGAGAAAGGCATGGATGTTAGGGAACTTGGGGAAATAAATAGTGATGTCTTGAGGAGTGTACATATTACAGAGAGGGAGGTGCTGGAAGTCTTAACGCGCATCAAGGTAGATAAATCTCCGGGACCTGATGAAATGTATCCCAGGACGTTATGGGAGGTTAGGGAGGAAATTGCGGGTCCCCTAGCAGAGATATTTGAATCATCGACAACTACAGGTGAGGTGCCTGAAGATTGGAGGGTAGCAAATGTTGTGCCTTTGTTTAAGAAGGGCGGCAGGGAAAAGCCTGGGAACTACAGACCGGTGAGCCTGACATCTGTAGTGGGTAAGTTGTTAGAGGGTATTCTGAGAGACAGGATCTACAGGCATTTGGAGAGGCAGGGACTGATTAGGAACAGTCAGCATGGTTTTGTGAGAGGAAAATCATGTCTCACGAATTTGATTGAGTTTTTTGAAGGGGTAACCAAGAAGATAGATGAGGGCTGTGCAGTAGACGTGGTCTACATGGACTTCAGCAAAGCATTTGACAAGGTACCGCATGGTAGGTTGTTACATAAAGTTAAATCTCACGGGATCCAAGGTGAGGTAGCCAATTGGATACAAAATTGGATTGACGACAGAAGACAGAGGGTGGTTGTAGAGGGTTGTTTTTCAAACTGGAGGCCTGTGACCAGCGGTGTGCCTCAGGGATCGGTGCTGGGTCCGCTGTTATTTGTTATTTATATTAATGATTTGGATGAGAATTTAGGAGGCATGGTTAGTAAGTTTGCAGATGACACCAAGATTGGTGGCATTGTGGACAGTGAAGAAGGTTATCTAGGATTGCAACGGGATCTTGATAAATTGGGCCAGTGGGCCGACGAATGGCAGATGGAGTTTAATTTAGATAAATGTGAGGTGATGCATTTTGGTAGATCGAATCGGGCCAGGACCTACTCCGTTAATGGTAGGGCGTTGGGGAGAGTTATAGAACAAAGAGATCTGGGAGTACAGGTTCATAGCTCCTTGAAAGTGGAGTCACAGGTGGATAGGGTGGTGAAGAAGGCATTCAGCATGCTTGGTTTCATTGGTCAGAACAGTGAATACAGGAGTTGGGATGTCTTGTTGAAGTTGTACAGGGCATTAGTAAGGCCACACTTGGAATACTGTGTACAGTTCTGGTCACCCTATTATAGAAAGGATATTATTAAACTAGAAAGAGTGCAGAAAAGATTTACGAGGATGCTACCGGGACTTGATGGTTTGACTTATAGGGAGAGGTTGGATAGACTGAGACTTTTTTCCCTGGAGAGTAGGAGGTTGAGGGGTGATCTTATAGAAGACTATAAAATAATGAGGGGCATAGATAAGGTAGAGAGTCAAAATCTTTTCCCAAAGGTAGGGGAGTCTATAACGAGGGGGCATAGATTTAAGGTGAGAGGGGAGAGATACAAAAGGGTCCAGAGGGGCAATTTTTTCACTCAAAGGGTGGTGAGTGCCTGGAACGAGCTGCCAGAGGCAGTAGTAGAGGCGGGTACAATTTTGTCTTTTAAAAAGCATTTGGACAGTTACATGGGTAAGATGGGTATAGAGGGATATGGGCCAAGTGCAGGCAATTGGGACTAGCTTAGTGGTATAAACTGGGCGACATGGACATGTTGGGCCGAAGGGCCTGTTTCCATGTTGTAACTTCTATGATTCTATGTGATTTCAATCCTACACTACATTGTTGACTGAAACCTAAATAATGCCACAGCGTTATTTTGAAGAGCAGCGATGTTCTCCTAGTGACCTGGACAATATTTATCCCTCAACCAACATCACTAAAACAGATGACCTGGTTATTTATCACATTGCTGTTTGTGGGATCTTGCTGTGCGCAGAATTGGCTGCCGCATTTCGCACATCACAACAGTGACCACAGTTCAAGAGTAAAGTCTTTTTGAGATAACTGAAGGGTTTATCAGGGTGAACGGGGAGAGGGTTCCCTCCGGACCGGGGGTCAGTGAGGAGCGGGTTTCGAGACACCCGGAGTGTTCTCGGATCAGGCGGGCGGGCCTCGGGCTAATTCCCACCCAAAGCCCCCGAGGCCGGCCGGCCGACCGAGCCGGGGCCCGCTTTCAGACTCCCACCCCCGGCCCGGCTCACTCACCTTGAAGCTGGATCCTCCTCATCACTCGGCTCCTCCACCAGATATGGGTCGTCCTGCTCCTGGCGGCTCATGGTAAAGCGAGCCCGGCCTGTCCCGAGTCCCCGATCGATCCCCGGCCTGTCCCGAGTCCCCGATCGATCCCCGGCCTGTCCCGAGTCCCCGATCGATCCCCGGCCTGTCCCGAGTCCCCGATCGATCCCCGGCCTGTCCCGAGTCCCCGGCCTGTCCCCGATCGATCCCCGGCCTGTCCCCGATCCCCGGCCTGTTCCCTGTTCCCGATCCCCGGCCTGTCCCCGATCGATCCCCGGCCTGTCCCCGATCGATCCCCGGCCTGTCCCCGATCCCCGGCCTGTTCCCTGTCCCCGATCGATCCCCGGCCTGTTCCCTGTCCCCGATCCCCGGCCTGTCCCCGATCGATCCCCGGCCTGTCCCCGATCGATCCCCGGCCTGTTCCCTGTCCCCGATCCCCGGCCTGTTCCCTGTCCCCGATCGATCCCCGGCCTGTTCCCTGTCCCCGATCCCCGGCCTGTCCCCGATCGATCCCCGGCCTGTCCCCGATCGATCCCCGGCCTGTTCCCTGTCCCCGATCCCCGGCCTGTTCCCTGTCCCCGATCGATCCCCGGCCTGTCCCCGATCCCCGGCCTGTTCCCTGTCCCCGATCCCCGGCCTGTTCCCTGTCCCCGATCGATCCCCGGCCTGTTCCCTGTCCCCGATCCCCGGCCTGTTCCCTGTCCCCGATCCCCGGCCTGTCCCCGGTTCCCTGACGGGGATTATCGCCGTTCTCTTTCGATTGACCTCGGTCGATACGTCACTGACACGCGACTGGGGGCTTGAAGTACTTGCGGCGCCGCCGGATGATGTGTCGGACTGGGCGGTCACTCGCCTGGTCACAGGTCCAGGGAGCCGGGCTGTCCGCCTGCTCCCCCAGCCCGTCCCCGGCTCCCGCCACGGATCCAGGCTCGAACCGGCTCCCGCCTCCCGCCTCCCGCCTGCCGGCTCTGCCCGCACGATGGCCATTTTGTGGATGGGAGACGTGAGTATCAGAAAATATCAACACATGGAGATTGCACTAAAGGTACAGGGAGGGAATATCAGCACTAAAGGTACAGAGAGGGAATATCAGCACTAAAGGTACAGAGAGGGAATATCAGCACTAAAGGTACAGAGAGGGAATATCAGCACTCAAGGTACAGAGAGGGAATATCAGCACTAAAGGTACAGAGGGGGAATATCAGCACTAAAGGTACAGAGAGGGAATATCATCACTAAAGGTACAGAGGGGGAATATCAGCACTAAAGGTACAGAGAGGGAATATCAGCACTAAAGGTACAGAGAGGGAATATCAGCACTAAAGGTACAGAGAGGGAATATCATCACTAAAGGTACAGAGGGGGAATATCAGCACTAAAGGTACAGAGAGGGAATATCAGCACTAAAGGTACAGAGAGGGAATATCAGCACTAAAGGTACAGAGAGGGAATATCAGCACTCAAGGTACAGAGAGGGAATATCAGCACTAAAGGTACAGAGGGGGAATATCAGCACTAAAGGTACAGAGAGGGAATATCATCACTAAAGGTACAGAGGGGGAATATCAGCACTAAAGGTACAGAGAGGGAATATCAGCACTAAAGGTACAGAGAGGGAATATCAGCACTAAAGGTACAGAGAGGGAATATCATCACTAAAGGTACAGAGGGGGAATATCAGCACTAAAGGTACAGAGAGGGAATATCATCACTAAAGGTACAGAGAGGGAATATCAGCACTAAAGGTACAGAGAGGGAATATCAGCACTAAAGGTACAGAGAGGGAATATCAGCACTAAAGGTACAGAGAGGGAATATCATCACTAAAGGTACAGAGAGGGAATATCAGCACTAAAGGTACAGAGAGGGAATATCAGCACTAAAGGTACAGAGAGGGAATTTCAGCACTAAAGGTACAGAGAGGGAATATCATCACTAAAGGTACAGAGAGGGAATATCAGCACTAAAGGTACAGAGAGGGAATATCAGCACTAAAGGTACAGAGAGGGAATTTCAGCACTAAAGGTACAGAGAGGGAATATCATCACTAAAGGTACAGAGAGGGAATATCATCACTAAAGGTACAGAGAGGGAATATCAGCACGAAAGGTACAGAGAGGGAATATCAGCACTAAAGGTACAGAGAGGGAATATCAGCACTAAAGGTACAGAGAGGGAATATCAGCACTAAAGGTGCAGAGAGGGAATATCAGCACTAAAGGTACAGAGAGGGAATATCAGCACTCAAGGTACAGAGAGGGAATATCAGCACTAAAGGTACAGAGGGGGAATATCAGCACTAAAGGTACAGAGAGGGAATATCATCACTAAAGGTACAGAGAGGGAATATCAGCACTAAAGGTACAGAGAGGGAATATCAGCACTAAAGGTACAGAGAGGGAATATCAGCACTAAAGGTACAGAGAGGGAATATCATCACTAAAGGTACAGAGAGGGAATATCAGCACTAAAGGTACAGAGAGGGAATATCAGCACTAAAGGTACAGAGAGGGAATTTCAGCACTAAAGGTACAGAGAGGGAATATCATCACTAAAGGTACAGAGAGGGAATATCAGCACTAAAGGTACAGAGAGGGAATATCAGCACTAAAGGTACAGAGAGGGAATTTCAGCACTAAAGGTACAGAGAGGGAATATCATCACTAAAGGTACAGAGAGGGAATATCATCACTAAAGGTACAGAGAGGGAATATCAGCACGAAAGGTACAGAGAGGGAATATCAGCACTAAAGGTACAGAGAGGGAATATCAGCACTAAAGGTACAGAGAGGGAATATCAGCACTAAAGGTACAGAGAGGGAATATCAGCACTAAAGGTACAGAGAGGGAATTTCAGCACTAAAGGTACAGAGAGGGAATATCAGCACTAAAGGTACAGAGAGGGAATATCAGCACTAAAGGTACAGAGAGGGAATATCAGCACTAAAGGTACAGAGAGGGAATATCAGCACTAAAGGTACAGAGAGGGAATATCAGCACTAAAGGTACAGAGAGGGAATATCAGCACTAAAGGTACAGAGAGGGAATATCAGCACTAAAGGTACAGAGAGGGAATATCAGCACTAAAGGTACAGAGAGGGAATATCAGCACTAAAGGTACAGAGAGGGAATATCAGCACTAAAGGTACAGAGAGGGAATTTCAGCACTAAAGGTACAGAGAGGGAATATCAGCACTAAAGGTACAGAGAGGGAATATCAGCACTAAAGGTACAGAGAGGGAATATCAGCACTAAAGGTACAGAGAGGGAATATCAGCACTAAAGGTACAGAGAGGGAATATCAGCACTAAAGGTACAGAGAGGGAATATCAGCACTAAAGGTACAGAGAGGGAATTTCAGCACTAAAGGTACAGAGAGGGAATATCAGCACTCAAGGTACAGAGAGGGAATATCAGCACTCAAGGTACAGAGAGGGAATATCAGCACTAAAGGTACAGAGAGGGAATATCAGCACTAAAGGTACAGAGAGGGAATATCAGCACTAAAGGTACAGAGAGGGAATATCAGCACTCAAGGTACAGAGAGGGAATATCAGCACTCAAGGTACAGAGGGGGAATATCAGCACTAAACGTACAGAGGGGGAATATCAGCACTAAACGTACAGAGAGGGAATATCAGCACTAAAGGTACAGAGAGGGAATATCAGCACGAAAGGTTCAGAGATGGAATATCAGCACTAAACGTACAGAGAGGGAATATCAGCACGAAAGGTACAGAGAGGGAATATCAGCACGAAAGGTACAGAGAGGGAATATCATCACTAAAGGTGCAGAGAGGGAATATCATCACTAAAGGTGCAGAGAGGGAATATCATCACTAAAGGTACAGAGAGGGAATATCATCACTAAAGGTACAGAGAGGGAATATCATCACTAAAGGTACAGAGAGGGAATATCATCACTAAAGGTACAGAGAGGGAATATCAGCACTAAAGGTACAGAGAGGGAATATCAGCACTAAAGGTACAGAGAGGGAATATCAGCACTAAAGGTACAGAGAGGGAATATCAGCACTAAAGGTACAGAGAGGGAATATCAGCACTAAAGGTACAGAGAGGGAATATCAGCACTAAAGGTACAGAGATGGAATATCAGCACTAAAGGTACAGAGAGGGAATATCAGCACTAAAGGTACAGAGAGGGAATATCAGCACTAAAGGTACAGAGAGGGAATATCAGCACTAAAGGTACAGAGAGGGAATATCAGCACTAAAGGTACAGAGAGGGAATATCAGCACTAAAGGTACAGAGAGGGAATATCAGCACTAAAGGTACAGAGAGGGAATATCAGCACTAAAGGTACAGAGAGGGAATATCAGCACTAAAGGTACAGAGAGGGAATATCAGCACTAAAGGTACAGAGAGGGAATATCAGCACTAAAGGTACAGAGAGGGAATATCAGCACTAAAGGTACAGAGAGGGAATATCAGCACTAAAGGTACAGAGAGGGAATATCAGCACTAAAGGTACAGAGAGGGAATATCAGCACTAAAGGTACAGAGAGGGAATATCAGCACTAAAGGTACAGAGAGGGAATATCAGCACTAAAGGTACAGAGAGGGAATATCAGCACTAAAGGTACAGAGAGGGAATATCAGCACTAAAGGTACAGAGAGGGAATATCAGCACTAAAGGTACAGAGAGGGAATATCAGCACTAAAGGTACAGAGAGGGAATATCAGCACTAAAGTTACAGAGAGGGAATATCAGCACTAAAGGTACAGAGAGGGAATATCAGCACTAAAGGTACAGAGAGGGAATATCAGCACTAAAGGTACAGAGAGGGAATATCAGCACTAAAGGTACAGAGAGGGAATATCAGCACTAAAGGTACAGAGAGGGAATATCAGCACTAAAGGTACAGAGAGGGAATATCAGCACTAAAGGTACAGAGGGGGAATATCAGCACTCAAGGTACAGAGGGGGAATATCAGCACTAAACGTACAGAGGGGGAATATCAGCACTAAAGGTACAGAGAGGGAATATCAGCACTAAAGGTACAGAGAGGGAATATCAGCACTAAAGGTACAGAGATGGAATATCAGCACTAAAGGTACAGAGAGGGAATATCAGCACTAAACGTACAGAGAGGGAATATCAGCACGAAAGGTACAGAGAGGGAATATCATCACTAAAGGTACAGAGAGGGAATATCAGCACTAAAGGTACAGGGAGGGAGTATTAGCACTAAATACGAACATATGTACAAACGTAACAAAATGGATGAATTCACAGCTCAAATAGAATTAAATATGTACGATCTGAGAGCCATTACAGAGACATGGCTGCAAGATGACAAAGCCTGGAACCTGAATATTCAAGGGTACTTGACATTTCGGAAGGACAGGAAACTAGGAAAAGGTGGAGGGGTAGCTCTGTTAATTAAGGATGACATGAGTATAATAGAGAAATGACCTTAGTTCTAAAGACCAAGATGTGGAATCAGTTTGGGTAGAGATAAGAAATGCTGAAGGCAAGAAGTCACTTGTGGGAGTAGTTTATAGTCCCCCTTACAGTAACCACACTGTAGGACAGGGTATACAGGAAGAAATAATGGGGGCTTGTGAGAAAGGAACAGCGATAATCATGGGTGATTTTAATCTCCATATAGATTGGAAGAATCTGATTGGTAAAGGTAGCCTGGAAGATGAGTTCATCGAGTGCTTTCGGGACAGTTTCTTAGAGCAGCACGTTCTAGAGCCAACCAGAGAGCAGGCTATTCTAGATCTGGTAATGGTTAATGAGACAGGATTAATTAATGACCTCATTGTAAAGGAGCCTCTTGGTAGCAGTGATCACAATATGATTGAATTTCAAATTCAGTTTGAGGGAGAGAAGAGTGAGTCTAAGACTAGTGTTTTAAACTTAAATAAGGGCAATTATGAGGGTATGAAGACAGAGCTGGCTAAAGTGAACTGGGAAATTAGGTTAAGGGATATGTCAGTAGAGATGCAGTGGCAGACATTTAATGAGATATTTCATAACACGCAAAGATACATTCCAGTGAGAAAGAAAGACTCTAGGGGAAGGACGTACCATCAGTGGCTAACTAAGGAAGTTAAAGATAGTATCAAATTGAAAGAAAAAGCATACAATTCCACAAAGATTAGTGGCAGGTCAGAAATATGGGCAGAATATAAAAATGGGATGTGGGCTTCGCTGGCGAGGCCAGCATTTATTGCCCATCCCTAATTGTCCTTGAGAAGGTGGTGGTGAGCCACCTCCTTGAACCGCTGCAGTCCGTGTGGTGAAGGTTCTCCCACAGTGCTGTTAGGAAGGGAGTTCCAGGATTTTGACCCAGTGACGAAGAAGGAACAGCGATATATTTCCAAGTCGGGATGGTGTGTGACTTGGAGGGGAACGTGCAGGTGGTGTTGTTCCAATGTACCTGCTGCCCTTGTCCTTCTAGGTGGTAGAGGTCGCGGGTATGGGAGGTGCTGTCGAAGAAGCCTTGGCGAGTTGCTGCAGTGCATCCTGTGGATGGTCCACACTGCAGCCACTGTGCGCCGGTGGTGAAGGGAGTGAATGTTTAGGGTGGTGGATGGGGTGCCAATCAAGTGGGCTGCTTTGTCCTGGATGGTATCGAGCTTCTTGAGTGTTGTTGGAGCTGCACTCATCCAGGCAAGTGGAGTGAAAGAATGACTAAAAGAATAATGAGGGAGAAATTAGAGTACAAGAGAATGCTAGCTAGAAATATAAAAACAGAAAGTAAGAGTTTCTACAGGTATTTAAAAAGGAAAAGAGTAAGAAAAGTGAGTGTTGGTCCTCTAGAGAGAGAGTCTGGGGAATTAATTAATGGAGAATAAGGAAATGGCGATGAATTGAACAGATATTTTGCATCCGTCTTCACTGTAGAGGATACAAATAACATGACAGAAATAATTGTGAATCAAGAGGTGAAAGGGAGGGAGGAACTTAAAACATTGACAATCACCAGGGAAAGGGTTCTGAAAAAATTATTAGAACTAAAAGCTGACAAGTCCCCAGGTCCTGACGGACTTCATCCTCGGGTCTTAAAATAAGTGGCTGCAGAGATAGTAGATGCATTGGTATTAATTTTCCAAAATTCCCCAGATTCTAGAAGGGTCCCATCAGATTGGAAAATAGCAAATGTAACTCCTCTATTCAAGAAAGGAGGGAGACAGAAAGCAGGAAACTACAGGCCAGTTAGCTTAACATCTGTCATAGGGAAAATGCTAGAATCTATTATTAAGGAGGTTATAGCAGGGCACTTAGAAAATCTCTTAGCAATTAGGCAGAGTCAACACGGCTTTGTGAAAGGGAAATCGTGTTTGACTAATTTATTAGAGTTCTTTGAGGAAGTAACAAGCAACGTGGATAAAGGGGATCCTGTGGATGTGGTGTACTTGGATTTCCAGAAGGCTTTTGACAAGGGGCCACATAAAAGGCTACTACACAAAATAAGAGCTCATGGTGTAGGGGGTAACATATTAGTATGGATAAAGGACTGGTTAACTAACAGGAAACATGGAGTCGGCATAAATGAGTCATTTTCAGGTTGGCAAGATGTAACGAGTGGAGTGCCACAGGGATCAGTGCTGGGGCCTCAACTATTTACAATCTATATCAATGACTTGGATGAAGGGACCGAATGTATGGTTGCTAAATTTTCTGATGACACAAAGGTAGGTAGGAAAGTAAGTTGTGAAGAGGACATAAGGAGTCTGCAAAGGGATATAGATAGGTTAAGTGAGTGGGCAAAAATTTGGCAGATGGAATATAATGTGGGAAAATGTGAACTTGTCCACTTTGGCAGGAGGAATAGAAAAGCAGTATATTATTTAAATGGAGGGAGATTGCAGAACTCTGAGGTACAGAGGGGTCTGGGTGTCCTAGTACATGAATCACAAAAAGTTAGTAGGCAGGTACAGCAAGTGATTAGGAAGGCAAATGGAATGTTGTCATTTATTGCAGGGGGAATGGAATATAAAAGTAGAGCTATTTTGCTACAGTTGTACAGGGCATTGGTGAGACCACATCTAGAATACTGTGTGCAGTTTTGGTCTCCTTATTTAAGAAAGGACATAATTGCTTTAGAGGCGGTTCAGAGAAGGTTCATTCGACTGATTCCTGGGATGAGGGGATTATCTTATGAGGAAAGGTTGGACAAGTTGGGCCTGTATACACTGGAGTTTAGAAGAATGAGAGGTGATCTTATTGAAACATATAAGATCCTGAGGGGGCTTGAAGGGGTAGATGCTGAGATGTTTCCCCTTGTGGGACAGACTAGAATTAGGGGACACAGTTTAAAAATAAGGGGTCTCCCATTTAAGACGGAGATGAGGAGAATTTTTTTCTCTCAGAGAGTCGTGAGTCTGTGGAACTCCCTTCCCCAGAGAGCGGTGGAGGCCGGGTCATTGAATATTTTTAAGGTTGAGTTAGATAGATTCCTGATTAACAAGGGAGTCAAAGGTCATAGTAGGTAGACGGGAAAGTAGGGTTGAGGTCACAATCAGATCAGCCATGATCATCAAATGGCAGAGCAGGCTCGAGGGGCCGAATGGCCTACTCCTGATGTTAATTTGTATGTTTAGCGTTAAATGTGCAGAGAGGGAATCTCAGCGTTAAATGTGCAGAGAAAATATTCAAAAAACTAGTGAGGGATGAAGAAAGATAGAAAGTAGACCTGCTCCACCTAAGAATGCAGAAAAAATAAACAAAATATTGCTGATGCTGGAAATCTGAAACAAACACAAGAAGCTGGAGGCACTCAGCAGGTTAGGGAGCAGCTGTGGAGACAACAGGCAAGGGGTTTTGGGAATGGATCATTCCTCAGGACTGGAAGATATTACAGAGAAACAGAATTCAAAAAGGAGCAGAAGAGGGGGAAGGGAGGAAATCAGAACCACGGACACAGAAAATGAAATAGAATGACCAGTGAAGTGGAGAACAGGAGATGGTTAAAAGCAGGAAAGCAGAAGACTAGTCCAAGACGGACCCAGTAATAGTATAAACACATTGATTCTCTTTCCCCGCTCCGTGTCTCAGTCAGCAGACGGTTAGTGGACAGTGTTGTTGCTTCCGTCAAAACAACAGGAGAAGCACTGGTGACAGCCAATGGCTGAGGGCAAGAGTAAAGTACGAGGACCCAATGGACCTCCAGTACATCTCTCTGGAAAGGTCACAGCTCTACAGAAGGCCTTCTGGGCTTCTCTGGAATCTACTCAGGCCGTTGGGCCCGGTTGGATTGCCAGCTGACGGCTAGAAGTTCTTTCCTGAATTGGCTCCCCTTCTTCAAGTATGTTCCCAGTGTATTACTGAGACTGGTTTGTCTGGAAAAGATGTATTGATCTCACTCCTGAAGAATAGCCCAATATCACTGTTGAACTGTGAGTGTAAAATCTTTACTAAGATACTGTTAACCCTCCTGAACACTGCAATTCTCAAGCTGGTCCACCCTGATCAGATGAGGTTTATCTGTAGGAGGTCCTGCTATAAGTGAATTGAGCTCAGAAGTTCCTTTGTAAAGGAAACAAAATATTGGCTTTCTTCTCTCTATCCCTCAATGAAGATTCCTCCCTTCTCTTTTGCTCCTGTCATTTGCTTCTCTCTGTATATGTCTCTCTCCACTTTAACCCGTTCTTTCTCCCTGTTATTATTTCCTTCTCTCCAACATTGATGTTTGTCTGTATGACCCTTTTTGTTCCCCTGGCTGAGGGTCAGTCCTGAGGCAGACTCCTCCTGCTGAACCCCACCCCTCACCATGTGTTTCCGTTTGCTTCCACCAGCAGGAACGATAACAGATCAAATTCCCGAGACCGAACCAGCGAAAGTAGAAATAGCTCATGCTCTCTGGTTGTTTCTTCCTGCATCTTAAAAAAAAACTTTAAAAATTCCCCTGTCAAAATTCCTTAGAGTAAAGAGAGGAGGGCTGAAGAATCTGCTAGTTATTGAGTGCTGGGCAACTATACCACCCTTCCCCCTGGAATGAGTTTGGGCCGTGACAATCCAGGTCACACAGCAGCAAACTGCCCCTAAACTGGCAACAACCAGCACCAAGTTGGCAGTCTCCCAGTGAAGGTCACGGAATGGCCACTGTGTGAAATGGTGCAGTAAGAGGCACCTGTCTAAGGTAGAAGCTGAACTTGATTTCTGGGACAGAGCAACCCAAGCTTCGTTTTACATCTAACCCATGCGGTACATGATCTAGGAGTGCCTGGATGCCTTGAAGTGATCACTGGTATTCATTATGTTGATGAGCGTAAGATTGAGCAATATAAAAGGTTTTTTAAAATAAGAAAGGAAATCTTTGACCGTCTGAGCACCTATCACTAAACAATCTGTCCATTGCTTTGAAAGTTTAGTTTGAATGTCTCCGTCATGGGTTTGTTGTATAATTGTATCTCCTCGTCTCGTTTCAGTTGGAGCCCTATATGGATGTTGACTTCATCAAAGAAGCCTTTTCCGCAATGGGACAAAAAGTGGTTGGCGTGAAAATCATTCGAAACAGAATTACTGGGTAACGGCACTTCTTATTCAGTGTTACACAGCCGAGTGTACGTACAGATTTACACTAATGTATTCTGTTCCCTGGTAACACCCACATTGATGGGATTGTCTTCCGTGTAGAAAGTGCTGGAATTTCTCTGACAGATTTTTAGTTTTCGATAAGACTTTTACGAGGCTCATGGTATAGCAAAGAATGATATTGAGATTGTTGTCCGGGATAATGCTGGATTTGTCTGTCAGCAACACAGACTCTGAAAATATACAGGGATGTAGGGGACCAAATTGGGCCGTGCAGCGCCTGTTATGTAGGCGCTATGCAGACTCCTAAGCACCAAAAATAGCGTTCGAAATGCAGGCACACACTTTTCTGGTGTGACGTGCGACGGACACCATATTGGTAAAGGCGTTTGCGCACACGCAGGTAACGAACGCTGGCAGCATGTAAAGTAGGAAGAATGTGCGGTATATCAGTGTGGTTCGCTGATTTAAAGGGACACATGCAATTTTGGAACTCAATTTTTTTAAAATTCGTTCACGGGATGTGGGCGTCGCTGGCAAGGCCGGCATTTATTGCCCATCCTTAATTGCCCTTGAGAAGGTGGTGGTGAGCAGCCTTCTTGAACCGCTGCAGTCCGTGTGGTGACGGTTCTCCCAAAGTGCTGTTAGGAAGGGAGTTCCAGGACTTTGACCCAGCGACAATGAAGGAACGGCGATATATTTCCAAGTCGGGATGGTGTGTGACTTGGAGGGGAACGTGCAGGTGGTGTTGTTCCCATGCGCCTGCTGCCCTTGTCCTTCTAGGTGGTAGAGGTCGCGGGTTTGGGAGGTGCTGTCGAAGAAGCCTTGGCGAGTTGCTGCAGTGCATCCTGTGGATGGTGCACACTGCAGCCACAGTGCGCCGGTGGTGAAGGGAGTGAATGTTTAGGGTGGTGGATGGGGTGCCAATCAAGCGGGTTGCTTTATCTTGGATGGTGTCGAGCTTCTTAACCACGAACAGGTGGTAAAAAGCATGGAGGACCCCCGTACCAGCGCTATTTGAAGGGATCATGCAGGATCATGCAGGATTTACAGGTTAGTTGCTGGATTATTGCTTCTGGCTGCTAATGCATTTGTATCTGTTTTTGGAGGTCTCCTGAAATTTATAGATTTTTGTTAACCAAAGGTATTAAGGGACATGGGGTTAAGGCGGGTATATGGAGTTAGGTCACAGATCAGCCATGATCCCATTGAATGGCGGAACAGGCTCGAGGGGCTAAATGACCTATTCCTGTTCCTATAATAAAGTTTCAATACTCTACAGGGAGTGGGCTGGCCAGCTAACCGGCAACAGCAAGGGCACTGGCAGAGTGGCAGGGTTGGGACAGGAATGCTGTCTTCCTGAGAGAGGACAGCAGGTTCATGTTCCATGGAGACACAGCCACTTGCTGACTCTCGTTAGGTGCCACCTTCTCCTGCAAGAAGGTGGGACCTGTGTTGGTGAGTGTCCTGCAAGACGTTTGGGTGATGTGCCTGCCATGGTTGAATAGCTGCCAGCATGTATGGCCTGTGAGTTGTGGGTATGCGGCTTGCAACAGTGGTAATGTGTGAGGGTGAGAGGAAGTATCTGATTGAAAGAGTTTGTTGGTATGTGGGTGATGGGGGTGTAGTGTGTGGAGCAGTGGATGCGACTAGTGGTGCAGTTGGTAGGAGACGCCACTTGACAGTTGACCTCACTGACCTTGACCACTCGTGTCAAATCATTGAACTTCTTCCTGCACTGCATCCATGCTCGTGGTCTGGAGGGCCTCTTGCCCCTCCCCCTCCCCCCCCCCCCCCCCCCTGCGGATATAGGATGCCCCTCCTTCTGTCCACTTCTTGCACCAAGGCCTCCAGTGCATCAGCAGAGAACCTCGGTGCACGGTCTCCCGCAGGCCCGGTACAAACTCAGACCGACAGATTGGCGGAGCCTGATGTGCGGATTGGAGGATGTGGGATTTGTTAAAATATTTATTCAATGTTTTAAAATAACTTAACAGGGTAAAGATAAGGATGGGATCTGCATCTGTGTTTTACGTGTGCGATGTCCGATCTCCGTTCACACTCCGGGCGGGCCCGTATCTTATATT
Organism: Heptranchias perlo; assembly: GCF_035084215.1. Classification (NCBI taxonomy): domain Eukaryota; kingdom Metazoa; phylum Chordata; class Chondrichthyes; order Hexanchiformes; family Hexanchidae; genus Heptranchias; species Heptranchias perlo. The sequence goes on along the minus strand of NC_090343.1, from coordinate 50,794,900 downwards.
TTGAAAATATCAGAATCCCGCAAACGTTGAGCAGCCAAGTTGTTGCTCGTTAAAAATTCCAGAGGTCCCATCATCAACATGCTGCTCTATATTGCAGCACAGATTCACTTTCCAATTGACTTCCAACACATCCTGCAGCCACAGTGCACCTCCCCTTTAAGAGGTGCAGGCCGCCTTTAAGTGGTTTCCAGCCACTCGCGATGTTAGGCCCTCTGCTGGCGAGCAGCCAATCAACGGTGCAGTGAGGCCTGGCTGCTCGCAGCAATCAGGTAAATCGCCAGGAAGCACGAATGTTACATGCTGCCTGCATCTCAACGACCGGACGCAGGTTCATCACACACCGCCACCCCTGCGTCCGGTTTCAGGGGTTAATCAATTTAACTCCCATAGTATTGTGGCAGTGGTCCCCAAGCACTGCACAATTCCACCGCAGATTTTCTTCAGACATTCTGTCAAAGTCTTTCAGATAAGGAGCTGTCTTTAAGATCCATTTTGGTTGACTTCAGGAACACGTGCCCTCACTTTCACCTCTTCCACCCTCACTGTTCTTTTTATCTCTTTTTTTCTCTCTGTCCTCTCTCAGCACATTCTATTTTCTTTGTATCCACTCTCCTCCCTCTCTCTCCCTTCCTCCCCTCCCCCCTCTCCCTTCCTCCCCTCCCCCCTCTCCCTTCCTCCCCTCCCCCCTCTCCCTTCCTCCCCTCCCCCTCTCCCTTCCTCCCCTCCCCCTCTCCCTTCCTCCCCTCCCCCCCTCTTCCCTCCTCCCCTTCCTCCCGTTCCCCCTCTTCCCTCCTCCCCTTCCTCCCGTCCCCCTCTTCCTCCCGTCCCCCTCTTCCTCCCGTCCCCCTCTTCCTCACGTCCCCCTCTTCCTCCCGTCCCCCTCTTCCTCCCCTTCCCCCCTCTTCCTCCCCTTCCCCCCTCTTCCTCCCCTTCCCCCCTCTTCCTCCCCTTCCCCCCTCTTCCTCCCCTTCCCCCCTCTTCCTCCCCTTCCCCCCTCTTCCTCCCCTTCCCCCCTCTTCCTCCCCTTCCCCCCTCTTCCTCCCCTTCCCCCCTCTTCCTCCCCTTCCCCCCTCTTCCTCCCCTTCCCCCCTCTTCCTCCCCTTCCCCCCTCTTCCTCCCCTTCCCCCCTCTTCCTCCCCTTCCCCCCTCTTCCTCCCCTTCCCCCCTCTTCCTCCCCTTCCCCCCTCTTCCTCCCCTTCCCCCCTCTTCCTCCCCTTCCCCCCTCTTCCTCCCCTTCCCCCCTCTTACTCCCCTTCCCCCCTCTTACTCCCCTTCCCCCCTCTTACTCCCCTTCCCCCCTCTTACTCCCCTTCCCCCCTCTTACTCCCCTTCCCCCCTCTTACTCCCCTTCCCCCCTCTTCCTCCCCTTCCCCCCTCTTCCTCCCCTTCCCCCCTCTTCCTCCCCTTCCCCCCTCTTCCTCCCCTTCCCCCCTCTTCCTCCCCTTCCCCCCTCTTCCTCCCCTTCCCCCCTCTTCCTCCCCTTCCCCCCTCTTCCTCCCCTTCCCCCCTCTTCCTCCCCTTCCCCCCTCTTCCTCCTCTTCCTCCTCTTCCCCCTCTTCCTCCCCTTCCTCCCCTTCCTCCCCTTCCTCCCCTTCCCCCCTCTTCCTCCCCTTCCCCCCTCTTCCTCCCCTTCCCCCCTCTTCCTCCCCTTCCCCCCTCTTCCTCCCCTTCCCCCCTCTTCCTCCCCTTCCCCCCTCTTCCTCCCCTTCCCCCCTCTTCCTCCCCTTCCCCCCTCTTCCTCCCCTTCCCCCCTCTTCCTCCCCTTCCCCCCTCTTCCTCCCCTTCCCCCCTCTTCCTCCCCTTCCCCCCTCTTACTCCCCTTCCCCCCTCTTACTCCCCTTCCCCCCTCTTACTCCCCTTCCCCCCTCTTACTCCCCTTCCCCCCTCTTCCTCCCCTTCCCCCCTCTTCCTCCCCTTCCCCCCTCTTCCTCCCCTTCCCCCCTCTTCCTCCCCTTCCCCCCTCTTCCTCCCCTTCCCCCCTCTTCCTCCTCTTCCTCCTCTTCCCCCCTCTTCCTCCCCTTCCTCCCCTTCCTCCCCTTCCTCCCCTTCCTCCCCTTCCTCCCCTTCCTCCCCTTCCCCCCTCTTCCTCCCCTTCCCCCCTCTTCCTCCCCTTCCCCCCTCTTCCTCCCCTTCCCCCCTCTTCCTCCCCTTCCCCCCTCTTCCTCCCCTTCCCCCCTCTTCCTCCCCTTCCCCCCTCTTCCTCCCCTTCCCCCCTCTTCCTCCCCTTCCCCCCTCTTCCTCCCCTTCCCCCCTCTTCCTCCCCTTCCCCCCTCTTCCTCCCCTTCCCCCCTCTTCCTCCCCTTCCCCCCTCTTCCTCCCCTTCCCCCCTCTTCCTCCCCTTCCCCCCTCTTCCTCCCCTTCCCCCCTCTTCCTCCCCTTCCCCCCTCTTCCTCCCCTTCCCCCCTCTTCCTCCCCTTCCCCCCTCTTCCTCCCCTTCCCCCCTCTTCCTCCCCTTCCCCCCTCTTCCTCCCCTTCCCCCCTCTTCCTCCCCTTCCCCCCTCTTCCTCCCCTTCCCCCCTCTTCCTCCCCTTCCCCCCTCTTCCTCCCCTTCCCCCCTCTTCCTCCCCTTCCCCCCTCTTCCTCCCCTTCCCCCCTCTTCCTCCCCTTCCCCCCTCTTCCTCCCCTTCCCCCTCTTCCTCCCCTTCCCCCTCTTCCTCCCCTTCCCCCCTCTTCCTCCCCTTCCCCCCTCTTCCTCCCCTTCCCCCCTCTTCCTCCCCTTCCCCCCTCTTCCTCCCCTTCCCCCTCTTCCTCCCCTTCCCCCTCTTCCTCACCCTTCCCCCTCTTCCTCACCCTTCCCCCTCTTCCTCACCTTCCCCCTCTTCCTCACCTTCCCCCTCTTCCTCACCTTCCCCCTCTTCCTCACCCTTCCCCCTCTTCCTCACCCTTCCCCCTCTTCCTCACCCTTCCCCCTCTTCCTCACCCTTCCCCCTCTTCCTCACCCTTCCCCCTCTTCCTCACCCTTCCCCCTCTTCCTCACCCTTCCCCCTCTTCCTCACCCTTCCCCCTCTTCCTCACCCTTCCCCCTCTTCCTCACCCTTCCCCCTCTTCCTCACCCTTCCCCCTCTTCCTCACCCTTCCCCCTCTTCCTCACCCTTCCCCCTCTTCCTCACCCTTCCCCCTCTTCCTCACCCTTCCCCCTCTTCCTCACCCTTCCCCCTCTTCCTCACCCTTCCCCCTCTTCCTCACCCTTCCCCCTCTTCCTCACCCTTCCCCCTCTTCCTCACCCTTCCCCCTCTTCCTCACCCTTCCCCCTCTTCCTCACCCTTCCCCCTCTTCCTCACCCTTCCCCCTCTTCCTCACCCTTCCCCCTCTTCCTCACCCTTCCCCCTCTTCCTCACCCTTCCCCCTCTTCCTCACCCTTCCCCCTCTTCCTCACCCTTCCCCCTCTTCCTCACCCTTCCCCCTCTTCCTCACCCTTCCCCCTCTTCCTCACCCTTCCCCCTCTTCCTCACCCTTCCCCCTCTTCCTCACCCTTCCCCCTCTTCCTCACCCTTCCCCCTCTTCCTCACCCTTCCCCCTCTTCCTCACCCTTCCCCCTCTTCCTCACCCTTCCCCCTCTTCCTCACCCTTCCCCCTCTTCCTCACCCTTCCCCCTCTTCCTCACCCTTCCCCCTCTTCCTCACCCTTCCCCCTCTTCCTCACCCTTCCCCCTCTTCCTCACCCTTCCCCCTCTTCCTCACCCTTCCCCCTCTTCCTCACCCTTCCCCCTCTTCCTCACCCTTCCCCCTCTTCCTCACCCTTCCCCCTCTTCCTCACCCTTCCCCCTCTTCCTCACCCTTCCCCCTCTTCCTCACCCTTCCCCCTCTTCCTCACCCTTCCCCCTCTTCCTCACCCTTCCCCCTCTTCCTCACCCTTCCCCCTCTTCCTCACCCTTCCCCCTCTTCCTCACCCTTCCCCCTCTTCCTCACCCTTCCCCCTCTTCCTCACCCTTCCCCCTCTTCCTCACCCTTCCCCCTCTTCCTCACCCTTCCCCCTCTTCCTCACCCTTCCCCCTCTTCCTCACCCTTCCCCCTCTTCCTCACCCTTCCCCCTCTTCCTCACCCTTCCCCCTCTTCCTCACCCTTCCCCCTCTTCCTCACCCTTCCCCCTCTTCCTCACCCTTCCCCCTCTTCCTCACCCTTCCCCCTCTTCCTCACCCTTCCCCCCTCTTCCTCACCCTTCCCCCCTCTTCCTCACCCTTCCCCCTCTTCCTCACCCTTCCCCCTCTTCCTCACCCTTCCCCCCTTTTCCTCACCCTTCCCCCCTCTTCCTCACCCTTCCCCCCTCTTCCTCACCCCTCCCCCCTCTTCCTCACCCCTCCCCCCTCTTCCTCACCCCTCCCCCCTCTTCCTCACCCCTCCCCCCTCTTCCTCACCCCTCCCCCCTCTTCCTCACCCCGCCCCCCTCTTCCTCCCCCGCCCCCCCTCTTCCTCCCCCGCCCCCCCTCTTCCTCACCCCGCCCCCCCTCTTCCTCACCCCGCCCCCCCCTCTTCCTCCCCCGCCCCCCCCTCTTCCTCCCCCGCCCCCCCCCTCTTCCTCCCCCGCCCCCCCCCTCTCCCTTCCACTAACTAATAAATAAAATCTTCCTCGCAGTGTGTGCAAAGGGCAGCAGCCGAGGCTACAGTGCGTGCCTGAGTGAGTCTCCATCGTAGGGAGTCATTTGGGATTTTTGTCCCACTTTTTTGAGGATACTTTTGCGGTCCGTGCTTCCAGCTGGGAGTGGCGCTTGGGGACTGCGCATCTCAGGGAAATTGTGGGCTCTTGGCCCGTTGTTTACTCTCCAGTGAAACGTGGGCAGATTAAAAGTCCTGGGTGGCTGCTTTACTGGTGCTGGAAACTGCTCCCAGTTTTTCACACACCGTTGGTGTGAACATTGTTACAAGGCTGTAGTCAATTTGAAGTTTTCTTTTAACACTCGTGATACTTAAAGAAGTCAGAGGTTTCAATTCAGGCCTCGGGAGTGGCTTTCAAAACCAGTTCTGACGAAGGGTCATAATAACCTGGGTGTCAGCTGCAGCTCAGTGGGCGCTCTCGCCTCTGAGTCAAAGGTTGTGTGTACAAAATCCAGGCTGTCACTCCCATGTAGTGCTGAGGGAGTACTGTACTGTCGGGGGTGTTGTCTTTCGGATGAGACGTTGAACCGAGGCCCCATCTGCCCTCTCAGGTGGATGTAAAAGATCCCATGGCTCTATTTCAAAGACGAGCAGGGGAGTTCTCCCTGCTGTCCTGGCCAATATTTATCCCTCAACCAACATCACTAAATCAGATTATCTGATCATTATCACATTGCTGTTTGTGGGATCTTGCTGTGTGTAAATTGCCACATTTCCCACATTACAACAGTGACTACACTTCAAAAGGACTTAATTGGCTGTAAAGAGGTTTGGGATGTCCTGAGGATGTGAAAGGCACTGTAGAAATGTAAGTCTTTTCTTTATCTGAAATGCTAACCCAACCTACCTCTCTCCACAGATGCTGCCTGACCCACTGAGTGTTTTCAGCATTTTCTGTTTTTATTTCAGATTTACAGCATCTGTAGTACTTTGCTTTTAGTTTGAAAATAATTATCCTTAATTGCTTTTCCAGTGGGGGGAGGGGGAGTTGTGGGGAGCAGGAAAATGAGCACTCAGCTCCTGCTAAATGTTGGTCAGGACAATCCTGGGTGGCCTTTGCAGCCTGGTGATGTTGCTGCACCTGGCTTCAGTCACCTGTGACTAAATCCCAGGATCAAGTTGTGCCCATGGCCCAGCCCAGCACTGACCGTTATAGATGGGGAAGTTTTGACTGCTGATCTGTGCTGAGCCAACTGGTTTCAGTCAAGGTGGTAGTTGAGGTGCTGCTGGGCTGGAGAGGGGGGAAACCCCCGGGGGGTGCGGCATATTCAGAGACCCCTGCTGGAATGTGTGCAGTTGTAGATGCCGGACAAGGACAGA